>NW_026885693.1:0-69212 GCF_032173495.1 Musca vetustissima | reverse complement strand
TCAAGAAAACTGTCATAGTCATGAATTAAAAAAAAATTAAGACCATTCATAAACGTTGATTGCTAAAACACATTTTTTCGGAAGCAGCCTTTGGGTTTGTTTAAAAAAAATTAATGATGTTGACTGGATTTTTTAAAAAATATTTTTTTTCATATTCGGTCTTTAGGTTGGTTTTAAAGAAAAATATTTTATTCAATATCAGCCAATTAAAAAAATGTTTCCAGCTAATGCCATGGATTTTTTTTTTTTTAAATATTTGTTTAAATATACTTTTCACACTATTATATTTACCATAGAATATCTCATATGCCTGTATGTGTCAGTGATATCTGTGGCATAATAATGTTACAATATGCAACATAAATTACATTTTCTATTACGTGAAATACAATGAGGCTAAAAAAGAGGAATCTTATATAGCAAACACAACAACCAACAAAAAAGGATTATTGAAACATGATTTATGCACGTAAGTTAAGTGATCCTGCTTAACAATTGTGTGACATTTTAATAACATATGATATGATTCTCAGCTAAAAATAGACATAACTACCCACACACACACACACACACGTATATTGACATTCACTGCACTCCACTTATATATACATAACTATACATCTGGGAGGGCGAACTGAACTGCATGGCTATGCCATATTCAGATAAATGACTTTATTTTATGCACTTGGATGTCACGAAATCTGTGGATGTGTCTGCATGTTTGTTTGTGTGAGTGAATGAATGAACATGTGTTGATATACTTTGAAAATCTATTTCCGTTCGCTCACAGAGGATGAATAAAATTTATTGCAGGAAAGGAAGAAAAAAATCTGCACAGCGTTGAAATAACGAGCAACAATGGCGGAAACGGAAATCTTGGAAAAAAGGTTGATAAAACCGAACTCACACACATACACACACACACTTGTACTCACCGAATCACACAAAGCACTGAACTGAAATGAACTGATGTTCGGAAAAAATGTGGTTCACTGTGTTACAGAGTAAATGATGATGATGATTCTGATGATGACGATCGAATTGCAAAATCGTGTACTATGGACTATGTGTATAAAAAACGGAATATTTATGTATGTGTGTGTGTGTGTGTGTTTGTATGGGTATTGCAACTATTTCATTTATTGCAAATTCCGTGGTATTAAAAGGCTTGCCGTAATTGAATTAAAGTATATTGAAATTGCTATGCAAAATATTTAAGAATGAATATATGTACAAATTTGGGATTGAATGGAATATAAAGTTTGGAGTTGGTCTTTTGGAATAATTTAAATATGTTTGAAAAAGGTTAGTTTAAAAGGTCTTTAATGTAACAACGATAAAATATAGAGAATTAGTAAAACCAAATAGAACCGTTTCATACCAGCTTAATATATTGGATATGGGAGTAACCATGTTCTGGCTTTGTATACAAACGTAATGCGAAAATACCCTAGTTTTTGTATAAGAACAAACCGGGGTATATTCTCAGGAATAGGGGTGTTGTAGGAGGTGGGAAAATTTTCTACCCAATGTGAACTCATTACAACAAAATTGGTTAAAAAAGTGGCCAATCTCTTCAAAATATCATACAAATAACAGAAGCTCGCCAGGAGAGATTAGACTGATCTGCCTTCGAAATTGCAAAGAGGATTATGACTCCGGAAGAGCAGACGAATGGCAAACCCACAAAGAAGAAGTATGACAAACCCTCAAAGAGAGATTTGCGATTTCCGATAAAAAGTCGCAAAGAATAAACATTTCCATAATTTCCACATAAAAGTGATTCAGTTTCAGGATGAAAAAATACCGAAAGTTGCTGATGTATATGGCAGATGCTGAACATTAGGGTTTTGTGACGACCACTGTCAATAAACCACGTATAGATTAAAAAAAAAAAAAAAAAAAAAACGCGGCAATATCGATCATTTAGGTCATCTCAAAAGAAAAATTAAGAAAAAAATGTCATACAAATTTTCGCCCTCACAAGCAAAAACTCTAAAATTAATTCAGCTTAAACGGATCTTTGAAGACCCTACCTAAAATTTCATAGTGATATAAATATATCTCAATTCGACACCCATTCGAAATATATGGTACGTCGTTCAAAAGTTTGATGCGAAATTTACCTAAAATCGGACGAAAATATGTATGTGGGTCTTATATCTAAAACTGAACCCATATTCTTGAAACTTAGCACACATCATTCAAGAGGTAATTCAGTACTCTACGCCGAATTTCGTGCATATCGAAAGATATATAGGGACTTTGGTACACCATAAAATCGGTACACATTAAATCGGACGAAAATATTAACGGGAGCTATATCTAAATCTGAACCGATTTTCAGGAAACTTAGCGCACATCATTCTAGACTTAATTTAGTAAGCCATGCCGAATTTCGTCCAAATCTAAAGGTATGCAGGGACTTTGGTACACCATATACATTAAATCGGACGAAAATATATAGGAGAGATACATCTAAATCTGAACCGATTTTAACGAAACTTAACACACAACATTCTAGACTTAATTCAGTACGCCATGCCAAATTTCGTACAAATCGGAAGATATTTAGGGACTTTGGTGCACCGTATGGGAGTTATATGTTAATCTGATGTATGGGAGTTTTATCTAAATCTGAACCGATTTTCAGGAAACTTAACACACATCAGTGTATACCTAATCCATTACGCTATACCAAATTTCGTGCAAATCGAAATATATATAGGGATATTGGTATACCATTTACATAAATAGGACGAATATATATGTGAGAGCTAATTTAGTACGCTGTACCAGATTTCGTGCAAATCAAAAGATATTTAGTGACTTTGGTACACCATTTACATAAAATCGGACGAAAATATATATGGGAGCTATATCTAAATCTCAACCGATTTTTTCCAATTTCAATAGGGTTCGTACTTGGGCCAAATAAGTGACCTATGTCAAATTTCATCCAATTCGGATCATAAATGCGGACGTACATGCATAAATCGACTTAAAAAGTGATTCTATGCATATTCTCAAAAGGAACCACGTGTCTATCTCATTTCCTTTTGACTGTTACAAACATATCCACAGATACATAATACCCTGTACCACAGTGTGGTGAAGGGTATAAATATTATTTTCTTCTTGATGTTAACCAGAATCAATCATCATTCTTTGCTATTGCTTTTTGTACTTCGAAGCAATAAAACCGAATATGCAATTCCATATCATGACCCTTGTCAACAATCCTGGAAGTAAGAAAAAACACAAAAAACAAACATTCAATCCAAAATCATTACAAATGTCATACATATATTTGTTTTTAATTTTACTCATCCATTATGTATGCCATTAAGCCCAACCAATAATTTCCATTTCATATGCAATTGTATTTGCCCTACGATACTCGGTGAGATATTGTAAAAACTTTGTTAGACAATTGTAACGAACAACTGCACATTTCACCCAAAAACCTTTTTTCCTGCTTTCTTAAAACTTTCTCTTTGAATACAAACAAGGGAAAATTGAAAAAAAAAGAAAATACAAAACACCAAAATGGCTCTGACTGGGTCAGGACTAAAGTTGGATTATTCTTAACAGGCATAACTTTTCAAATAGATTGAAATTACGTACATGTAAGCCTCATTGCATTAAATTTTGTGGGGTTTTGCAACCAAAAAATGGGATAGAAGCAGAGACTGCAATGCGGTTATGTAGACAATTCTGGTATAAAACTTGATGACTGCAAAGTACGGAGATGGATGGATGATTGTGGAAAACCATCTACAGAGTTGTTGTTGAGGTTATGGGGGTTGGGGTGTGGCATTCTCTTCGGTAGCATTTATGTGGCCAACCGAGAACAATGGCAATATCAAGAGCAGCAACAACAGCAAATGCAACAAATACACCAAAGTCATAATAAGTTGAAAGGATTTGAAAATGCAGTTGCCGCAGCAGCAAGCAACAGCAGCAGCATAACCCACATCAAATGCAGTGAAATATATAACCAACAACCAATCATTGGTAACTGTCAGTTAGTGAGTCATTTGTTCGTGTAGCAAACATTTTGGACTGACTTTTTTTTTCTTTGGAGGACAGTGTTGTGAAATGTAACGAAACGATATTTCAGTACACATTATGAGAAAACCGCTGCTGTACTGTAATTGAACACTCCGAATTTTTGAATAGGTCAATGTTTATACCCTACACAACTATGTTAGCCGATCTAGACATGTGTGTCCGTCCGTCTGTCCATTATAATTTGTAAACACGATACAGGCCACAGTTATGGACCAATCTTCACGAAATTTTGCATGTACGATGGGTTCTGGCCAATGAAGACTCCTATTGTTTTTGGTAAAGATCGGTTAATATTTAAGGGATGAAATTGACCAAATACTAAATTTTTGTGTGTATTGATAAAGATCGATCAATATTTAGCGGGTCAAATGGACCCTGACTTTTGTGTGAAAAATTACAAAATTTGGATTCTATAGCATATATATTTACTGCTAAAGGACATAGACCCGAGAAGTTGACAGTATATTCAAGAGGAGTGGCTGACCTTTAAATTGATACCAATTATATTGTCGTATGTTCTCGGATGTGGGAGTTACACTTAAATATTTACAGGTGCTTACGTATTCAGATATTATATAGTAACCCTTACCACACTACAGGGTGGAAATATAACGCTGATCGATTTGAAATTTTCCATGGGGTTCCAGTTATAGTCAAGGACAGCGCTTGTAATTTTCGGTGATGATCATAATAATTTTGGGATGAAGTGGACCGAAAACTTAATTTAATTTTAAGTAATAAGAAGGGCTGTACTGAATATTAGTAATATTCGGAACATGTGTAGGAACAGTGTATGGAAGATGTGCTGTTGACCTCTAATCGGACAAGAGGGTGCAAATGTCACGAAATATTTCCCAGGCTCGGAATAAACTTCTTTAGAAAGTTAGAACTCCTTCGTAGTTGTGTAGGGTATCGTATGGTAGGCCCCGTCCGACTATACTGCTCCGCTCACTGGTTTTATATTACCTACTTAGATGGCTTGTGGCAGAATGGTTGTTCCATAAGTCGAGCTGAAAAAAGATTTCAACGCGCGTCGGTCTTGTGTGCATCTTATCCAATTTGAAAGGCCATGCTTCTAGATGTTGTCTTCTACTTGATTTTTTCCATCGGATTCGTGGGCTTTCCCTTCTGCGTGAAACTTCACATGGCTCGCTTTTATATGGACTTTTGAGTGGGGGAATCCTCATCCATTCTCACAACATGACCAAGCAAACTTAGTCGCTGCAGTTCGATCTGTCTGACTATGTCGATGTTCGAGAATATATGGTGTAGCTCATGGTTCATTCGATCACGGTATTCACCATCGACGTACATCGGTTCATCGCTCTTCCGGAGAATTTTTCTATCAAACACTCCAAGAGCGGCAGTAACCATGCTTCATATCCATACAATATCAGCGTCTTGTAGAGTGTGAGTTGGCTCTGGCAAGAGGTGGCCTTGCTTTCGAATTTCTTACTCAGACTATAGTAGCATCTGTTGGCCAGCACTATTCTCCTCCGGATTTCAAAGCTGATGTTATCAGTTTTGTTTATGGCGGTACCGAGGTATATAATATCGTTCACTACCTCGAAGCTGTAGTTTTCAAGTTCCACAATAGGTCAGACTCTACTTGACGATTTGTGCATTGATACCATCAGATTGGTCTTTTCGCAATTTACTGTCAGTCCCACGTTGGCAGACTTCGTTCAAAGGTGGATGTTACCGTTCGCAATGTTCGACACATTATGGCGATGTCGTCGGTGTAGACGAGTAATATATGCTGTTTGGTGTACAGAGTGTCATTGCTGTTCACATTTTCGTCTCGTATGACATTTTCCAGCAGAATGTTAAACAGGTCACACGACAAACTGTCACCTTAAATGCTCTTTCGGTATTGAAGGTCTCCGAGAAGTCCTTTCCGACTTTAACTGCTGACCTTATTCCACTCAAAGTTATCCTGTATAGACGTATTCATTTTACAGGAATGCCGAACATGACTTGAAATACCTCTGCACGGATAGGGCTGTCGAATGCGGCTTTATAGTCGACGAATAGGTGGTATGTGTCGATGTGTGGGTATTTTCCAGAATTTGGTACGGAGTGAAAATCTGGTAAAATCTGGTGGATTTGCCAAGTCTGAAGCGGCATTGTTATGGTCCAATAATGTCATTGACCATTAGCTTCAGTCGTTCACACAGCACGCTGGATATCACGTTATATGCAATTGGAAGGATACTTATTCCTCTATAGTTGGCACATAAAGGAGACAAGACCTTTATTGTGTACCTGCTGAGGTTCCAATCATTGGTCATGTATTCCTCTAGCCAAATTGTACTAATCAGTTGGTGCATGCTCCTTACCAGCATCTGACCACCAGTCTTGAATAGTGCGGCTGGTAATCCATTGGCACGTGCTGATTTATTCTTATTCAGCCGATTGATTGCTATTATGACCTCTATACCGTTATCTCTTATTGGTTCTGGGGCATCTTCATCACCGCCACTATTTGATACCAGACGCTTTTCAAAATGCTCTTCCAGATCCTCAACACGTTGTCGGTGTCCGTCACCAGGTTTCCTTCTTCATGTCATAGCTGCACCAAAGCCTTTGATGTTTTACCAGAAAATTTCGTTTTTCAACTCCTGTACATGCCCTTCCTTTTTCACGATAATTCTCATCACATTATCTGTTGTTACTGTCTGCAGGGTTGCCCTATACGGTTCGTTTTTCACATCAGTAGCATTACGACACTCCTGGTCGTACCACGGGTTTCTTGATGTTGGTCTTTGGTACCCAAGTATGCTTTTGCTGCAGTTTGTAGGGAGTGGGCAATATCGGGAAAAGGAGTGCTTTCGTCAAACAAGTGGGTAAGTTGAGCGGTGTAGACAGTTGCTATATGTTGTATTTGCAGATCATACCTTTGCTGCTACATTAAGACCGTTGCATACCTTGGCTGCCACAAGGTAATGGTCCGAATCGATATTTGCTCCTCGGATCGATCGAACATCTAAAACACTGATGAGTGCCTTCCATCTATCACAGCATGAACAATTTAATTTCTCGTTGCTTGATCAGGAGAAATCCAGGTGGCTTTGTGTATATCGAGATGATTGAATCTGGTGCTGCTAATAACTATTTTTATTTTTTTGCTGCCGCGAAACCAATCCACCTCGTGCCGTTGTCATAAGTTTCTTCATGGAGGCTGTATTTTCCGACGGTTGGACCCAAAATATTTCCCCTTTCAATTTTTGCATTAAAATCTCCTGCCAGAATCTTAATGTCATGGCCAGGGTAGCGGTCATATGATGTTTCTTTTAAAAAATTGACAAAAGATCACTCTATGCTAAATATAGGCCATCTATCTCAATTCTTTTAGAGGCTAGAGTGATTACAGCAGAAAGACAGACGGACGGACATGCTGTCAAGATTATATATACTTTATAGGGTCGGAAATGATTATATCGTTTAGTTATAAACGGAAAAACAAATATATATAATATACCCTCCATACTATGGTGGAGGTTATAAAAAGGTACAAATGTACCGTTTTATAACCTCCACCATAGTACTGATCGTAGGGTTAAGTCGGTTCACATATAGACACAGATTACTTATTTCATTTAGTCCAATTTCATGTCAGTGGTCCTTCAAAATTCGGGGTCTGTTAGGGTGTAAAGGGTATCATATAGTTGGTCCCGTCCGACTTTACTACTTTCCTTACTGGCTTTCTTTGGAGGAAATATGGGACAGTGTTTTGAATTGCAACAATATGATATAAATAAACATCGACTTGTAATTGGGATATATCGGTCCACATTTTGGGAAGATTATTTCCCGCCATAGAGGCTGTAATTTGGCACTATGAAATTTTGAATGGTTCAATGTTTTAATATAGCCTGTATATAAAGGTTCGCCCTCACTCTTCTCCTTTTGAGGTATAATCATTTCAGGGCTTTTAGATTCCAGCATATATATTCAAATAGAAATATTATGTTTTTTCTGGGACATAGTTTAAAGCTCTACTTAACATAACGACTCAAAATTGTTAACACAAATGTTGCACTTCTGCAACACTGTGCCCGCCTTCGGCCAACACACAAAACTTATGCAAAGTTGCATTCATTTCTCCGTAACAAAGTCACTCAGTTTCGGTTGTTGTTTTTGTTGCTGCTGCTGCTGCCAAAAGTTTTCTCTCTTTCTAGGCGAATGTGTTTACATACAATAATAACATCAACTATTGGAAAAAGTTTCTACGTTCATGCTGGCAAGCGTGTAACCAATTCCAACAAACAGACATCAGCACCCAGCGTCAATCGAGAAATATCACAGTCAGTCATAGGGTTGAGAGCGTGTGTGTGTGTGCTGGGGTTATCGGGGAATCGGTTATGCTTATTCTCTTGGAAGGATGTATGTTTGTGGGTGAGCGAGTGTGTGTGTCTGTCTGTCTGTTGGTGGCATCCCGTTTTTTGGAATGATGAACAGGAACAACAAATCTTCAATGCAGTGTGCCGAGGGGTAAACGATCTGGTTTAGTAACCCATCAACCCAAAAAAATGAAACTTTACGCTGCATCTAAAGGATGTGGTGGCTGGCAATGAGCGTCGGTCATCCATACTTTGAAGCCATAGCACAAAACCGAACCGAACCCGCACTAACTCCACCAACCATACCGCACAGGAACTGGAGAACTCAAAGACTATAAATAAAGTTTGGTTTCGTCGGTTGTTCTGCAGGTTTTGTGCTGCACTCATACTTTGTGCCTGGCTGGCTTAACGGTATTCACTGTATGATGTCCTTTTTCTATTATTGTTAAAGTTTTAGGTCTTTTCGACCAGTTTTTTCCGATTACATCCATTGAGTATGGGTCTTTGTGTCTCTCTGAGTGTGTGTGTATATATATGAGTGATTGGGTTTGCGTGCAAAAAGTTTCTTTTGCGGTATTATTTTGTTGCACTGTTGTTGGTGCAAAACTTTATTGCACTTTAATGTATTTGTTGTTTTGGTTGTTCGGCTAAGAAGAATTTAAATATACTCGTTAATGTTGTGGCAAAAGGTGTCTTTGTGAAGTATGAGTAACCTGAAGGTACAGATAATTAGCAATGATGGGCAACCTTGTGATTGTATGGGGGTACACTGAGTAGCTATTCCAGAGAATTTAAATTTATAAAGCTGTTAGTCTGAGAAATTATTAAAGTATATTATAGTCATTAGAAAAAGAAATTAAACCACGCAAATTTAGATCTATAATATATATATATATATATTGAAAATATTTCATGGAACATATATATTAAACCAGTAAGGAAAGTAGTAAAGTCGGACGGGGCCGACTATATGATACCCTTCACCACTTTGAGTATATTCAACAGATGAATCCTAACAGAAGTCGCATTTTTAAAGGACCAGTAAAATGAAATTGGAACCATAAACACGTCATTCTGCAACCGATACTAAATTGTTCATTTGGTCAGATACAGAAGCTATATCTAAATCTGAACCGATTTCAGGAAACTTAACATACATCATTCTAGACCTAATTTGTTACGCTGTGCCAAATTTCGTGCAAATCGAAAGATATATAGGGACTTTGGTGCACCATTTACATTAAATCTGACGAAAGTATATGTGGTAGCTATATATAAATCTGAACCGATTTTCAGGAAACTTTACACACATCATTCTAGACCTAATTTGCTACGCTGTGCCAAATTTCGTGCTTAAATCGACTCAAAAAGTGATTCTATGCATATTCTCAAAAGGAACCATGGGTCTATCTCGATTATTTTTGCATGTTACAAACATATGCGCAAAAACATAATACCCTGTACCAGAAAAAAGAATTTGGTTCAAGAACCTCATAACCTGGGGGCTACCAGAAATTGACCAATATTTATAATTTATAGTGGAGAGATGTGGTACCTGTGTAAGAACTCGACGTACTAAATTACAGTCAATTTGGTCGAAAAATCTTTTTCAAAATACCAACAATTTTGGGGTACCGTTATATGGGAACTACAAGAAAAACTGGACCTATATTTATAATTTTTAGTGGAGTAATTTGGTACCCAATAAGAACCCAATGTACAAAATTTCAGCGAATTCAGTTATAAAACGAGCCCAAAAACCCGAAAATACCGAAAATTGGGGGTGCCCTTATATGGGGGCTTTCCGAAAAAATTGACCTTCATTTATAATGTTTGGTAGGGAGATTTGCAACCCAATAAGAACACAAAGTACCAAATTTCAGCGAATTCGGTCGAAAAATGCGATCAAAACCCCCAAAATACCGAAAATTGGGGGTAATCTTATATGGGGGCTATCCGAAAGAATTGACCTTTATTTATAATTTTTGGTAGGGAGATTTGCTATCCAATAAGAACTCAAAGTACAAAATTTCAGCGAAATCAGTTAAAAAACGCGCTCACGAACCTCAAAATACCGAAAATTTGGGGGTACCCTTATATGGGGGCTATGCGAAAAAATGGACCGTTATTTATAATTTTTGGTAGGGAGATTTGCTACCCAATAATAACACAAAGTACCAAATTTCAGCGAATTCGGTCGGAAAATGCGATCAAAACCCCCAAAATACCGAAAATTGGGGGTAATCTTATATGGGGGCTATCCGAAAAAATGGACCTTTATTTATAATTTCTGGTAGAGAGATTTGCTACCCAATAAGAACTCAAAGTACCAAATTTCAGCGAATTCAGTTAAAAAACGCGCTCAAGAACCTCAAAATACCGAAAATTTTGGGGTACCCTTATATGGGAGCTATGCCTAAACGTGGACCGATTTTCTCCAATTTCATATATTCAGGGTTCGTCCTCGGGCCAATATAAGTGACCTGTGCCAAATTTCATCCAAATCGGATCATAAATGCGACCTGTACTTTGTTAACAAAAATACATGGACGGACGGACGCGACAGACGGACGGAATTTGATCGGACATGCATAAATCGACTCAGAAAGTGATTCTATGCATATTCTCAAAAGGAACCATGGATGTCTATCTCGATTATTTTTGCCTGTTACAAACATATGCACAAATATATATATACCCTGTACCACAGTGTGGTGAAGGGTATAAAAACCAGTAAGGAAAGTAGTAAAGTCGGGCTGGGCCGACTATATGATACCCTTCACCACTTTGGGTATATTGTACATATCGACGACTCCGAACCATAGTATGCTAATTCTGAAAAGTGAGTTTTTCAGTAGAAGCTTTCAAAGCATGGAAGTTTCTTTAATCGTACGTGCCATGCTAAGTACATTTTTGCTTGAAGAACTTTAAAACATGCTAAGTCGACTTAGCATACTATGGTTCGGAGGTGTCGATATGTATCCTCACAATTTCATATCGATGTTCCCTCGAAGGGAAATACACATGCCTTTCAGCAACCTATGCCAAATTCTATTTCATTCGGACGTTTGCGTACAATGGGACAAATTTATGGAAATCCGTTTATAGCAAACTTGAAGACACCCGTTCGAAATATATGTGCAAGCTATAGCTGCATCTGCATTTCAACAAAGACGAATAACGTAATCTAAGTCTCAGTTTGATACGTTGTGCAAAATTTCGTGTTAATCGGACAAACATTAGGAGTTAGGACTTTGGTGCTCCATTTACATTAAATCGAACGAAGATATATATGGGAGCTATATCTAAATCTAAACCGATTTTTACGAAACTTAGCACACATCATTCTAGCCTCAATTCAGTATGATGTGCCAAATTTCGATAAAATCGAACGATATATAAGGCCTTTGGTGCACCATTTACATTAAATCCGACGAAAATATATATGGGAGTTATATCTAAATCTGGACCGATTTTCACGAAACTTTGCAGACATCATTTTGGACTTAATTTAGTACGCTGTGTCAAATTTTGTGCAAATCGATGGATATATAGGGACTTTGCTGCACCATATACATAAAATCGGACGAAAATATATATGTGGGAGCTATATCGAAACCTGAACCGATTTTCCGGAACTCACCACTCATCATTCTAGACTCAATTCAGTACGCTGTGCTAAATGTCGTGCAAATCGAAGGATATATAGGGACTTCGGTGCACTATTTAATTAAAATCGGACAAAAATATTTATGTGAGCTATTTCTAAATCTGAACCGATTTTCACGAAACTTAACACACACCACATTAGACTTAATTTAGTACGGTGCACCATTTACTTTAAATCGGACGCAAATAGGGTTCATCCTTGGGCCAAATAAATGAGCTGTGACAAATATGTTACTAAATAATATATGAATACGTAAGCTCCTGAAAATATTTACGTGTAACCCACATCCGAGTATATACGACCATATAGTTGGTATCAATTTAAAAGTGAACCACTCCTATATACTATCAACTTCTCGGCTCAATGTCCTTCAGGAATAAATATATACGTCATAGAATACAAATTTTGTCATTTTTCACGCAAAAGTCAGGGTCCATTTGACCCGCTATATATTGACCGATATTTATCAAAACAGGCATGCTTATTCTTTGGCCCGATCTCCTTCTCCATGCAAAAATTCTCAAGGTTTGGGCCATAATTGCGGCCTCTGGAGCGACCAGAAAAACCGACAAAAATTAAGTATTTGGTCCATTTCATCCCCTAAATATTAACCGATCATAAAACAATAGGGGTCTTCATTGGGCAAAACCCATCCTACATACAAAATTTCGTGAAGATTGGTTCATAACTGTGGCCTGTATCGTGTTTACAAATTATAATGGTCAGACGGAAGGACGGACGGACGGACGGACACACATGTCTAAATCGACTCATCTAGTCGAGATATGACGATCGGTATACTTAAAGTGGGTCTAGGACCAATATTTCGCGGTGTTACAAACTCTTGGGGCTGCACAAAGCTATAATACCCTGACAACATAGTTGTGTATGGTATAAATATTTTAATAAAAAATTTACTTTAAATGTACCATACATGCCCCTCCCTGTTCATCCCTAAACATCCATTCATACTTAACTATAAATATTGTAGAGACATAGGGATATACTCAACAACAACTCAACATCAACTTTAGTCCTTCGCCGTCCGGTAATGTGTACGGCTTGTGGACTAGAATATTGTGGCATATTGTTGTTCTGTTGTTATTATTGTTGCATGTCGTTGTTGTGCATTTAGAAACATTTTTATAATTAGAATTGTAAAAGTTTTCCAATTAAACGAAAAACTACTCTAACGCTACGCCACTTCACTACACTGTCCGCAATCCACAAAAATTATGCAAAACTTTAAAAATGGGTGGGGTTGGGGCACCGCTACTAAACTAAACTTTGTTATTTTGTTTCAAATCAACTAAACAATCCCTAATGGCTGTAAAATAAGCAGAAGAAAATGAAGAAGATAGTATGGTTGTAAACAACAAAATGTGATTTCAGAGCATAATCGACGGCTGTAAGTGCGGACAACAGGCAGACTATGAAATTTAAATGAATTTTCGTGAAAAACGAAATAAAAAATTTTAGGAACTAGGTATGGAAATGGGAAACAAATTCAATTAATTATAATGGTGGTCAATGTGTCAGAAAATGCATATGACAAAATCCTATGAGGAGGTTTTTGCCTCTCTAAAAATTAGGAATTAAAATTACGATGTATGGATAAAAACTTAAAAATGATGAAATGTATACCAGTATGGTGTTGAGGAGATTTGTCGCAGATCACCTGCCTCTTGTGGTTTCTACTCATTTTTGAACATATATATATATATATACTAATAAAAAAGTAAAGTGATTGACTGACTGACTGATTTAACGATTCATCAACGCCCAGACTAAACGGCTGAAGCTAGAATCTTGAAATTTTGGGTGAGGGTCACTCTTGGTCCAAATGTGACGTATAAGGCTGGGTTTTTGGAAATTCGTACTAGAACGGTACGAAAAGTACTAAAAAGTACTAATATATACTAATAAAAGAGTAACGATTACCGATTTAACGATTCATCAACGCCCAGACGAAACGGCTGAAGCTGGAATCTTGAAATTTTGGGTGAGGGTCACTCTTGGTCCAAAGGTGACAGATAAGGCTGGGTTTTTTGGAAATTCGTACTAGAACGGTACGAAAAGTACTAAATGTGATACCATTTGTATTTGGCGAACCGGTGGAGCTAGAACTCTAAAATTTGGTTTGGTGGTCTTTGATTGAGTGTAGGATAGATGTACTAAAAGGTTTTTGGAAATTCGAACTGTAACTATCCGAAAAGTACCAAATTTCGGATGTACTAAATTTGGTACAATTTCGTAGCATGTGAATGGATAGAGCCAAAAACTTGAAATGTGGAATGCGAATTAGGGTTGAGATGTAGAGACTATATAAGGAGATGGTTTTGAAAGCGTGTACTCATGTGTACGAAAAGTACTATATGGTACTATATTTGGTACAAATTTAATCTATACTAATAAAAGAGTAAAGTGATTGACTTACTGATATAACGATTCATCAACGCCCAGACGAAACGGCTGAAGCTAGAATCTTGAAATTTTGGGTGAGGGTCACTCTTGGTTCAAATGGGACAGATAAGTCTGCTTTTTTTTGGAAATTCGTACTAGAACGGTACGAAAAGTACTAAATGTGTTACTATTTGTATTTTGCGAACCGGTGGAGCTAGAACTCTGAAATTTGGGTTGGTGGTCGTTGATTGAGTGTAGGATAGATGTACTAAAGGGTTTTTGGAAATTCGAACTATAACTATCCGAAAAGTACGAAAATATACTAAATTTGGTACAATTCTGTAGCATGTGAACGGATAGCGTTAAAAACTTGAAATTTGGAGTGTGAATTAAGGTTGAGAAGTAGGGTCCATTTAAGGAGATGGTTTTTTAAAGCGTGTACTCATGTGTACGAAAAGTACTATATGGTACTATATTTGGTACAAATTTGATTTGGAGGTACAAATCGAGCTGGAATCCTGAAAATTGAAATTAACATTACCGTCGGAGTGTACGATTGGGATATGTACGTAGTTTTTCAATTTTTACTGATGTGTACAAAAAGTACTAAATCGTACTATAATTGTTACAATTTGGATTTGGGTGAACCGATAGAGCTGAAACAATGAAGTGTGGAGTTAGGGTCATTGTAGGGATGTAGGATTAGGATTCAGTTTAAGAATATAATACTTATGGGTACTAAATGGTACTAAATTTGGTACTATTTGAATTTTAGGTGAACCAATAGAGCTAGAATCCTGAAATTTTGATTCAGGATCACTGTGGAGGTGTAAGATTGAAATATGTAGGAAGTTTTAGAAATTTGTACTAATGTATACTAAATTTGGTACAATTTAAATTGTGGGTGAACCGATAAAGTTGAAATCATGAAATTTTGATTTAGGATCACTGTGGAGGTGTAGGGTTGGGGTATGTAGGAAGTTTTAGAAAATTGTACTAAGTGTACCAAATTCGGTACAATTTAAATTATGGGTGAAGCGATAAAGTTTGAATCCTGAAATTTTGATTCAGGATCACTGTGGAGGTGTAGGATTGGAGTATGTAGGAAGATTTGGAAATTGGTACTACTGTGTACTAACTTTTGGTACAATTTGAATTGTGGGTGAACCGATAGAGTTGGAATCCTGAAACTTGGATTTAGGATTACTGTGAAGTTGTAGAATTGGGGTATGTGGGAAGTTTTGGAAATTGGTACTACTGTGTATTAAATTTGGTACAATTTGAATTGTGGGTCAACCGATAAAGTTGGAACCCTGAAACTTGGATTAGGATGACTGTGGAGTTGTAGGATTGGGGTATGTAGTTTTGGACATTGGTACAACTATGTTCTAAATTTGCTACAATTTGAATTGTGGGTGAACCAATAGACTTGGAATCCTGAATCTTGGATTTAGGATCACTGTGAGAGTGTATGTTTGGGTTAAGTAGGACGTTTTGGAAATTCGTAATACTGTGTACTAAATTTGATACTATTAGGATTATAATATATTCATCTAATTCATGATTTCAATTGGATTGCATGATGTAGGTAGTAATGGAAATTTTTACAAATTGGATTTAGGTGAACCGATAGAATCCTGAAATTTTGAGTTAAGATTGGGGTATGTGGGAAGTGTTGGAAATTCGTACTTATGATTGCTTAAGTAGGTAGTTATGGAAATTTATATTAATGTGCACTAACTGATTTGGGTGAAGCTATATTAGATTTGTTTTCAAAATAAGTATTACAAGAGTACAAATGGTAAAAAATTGCACCAAATTTAGTATAGAGATAAATTTCTTTACGGTCGGAATGGGTGTGTAGGGTTGAGTTACAGAGGTAGATTTGAGAACATACTATGGCAGAACATTCGTACTAAATGGTTCTAAAATTTTAATAATGGTCGATATAGGGTTTTAAATACATCCCACATTCGCTAACGAAGTAGCGTGTATATGCTAGTATATATATATATATATATATATTACCTTAACCTCTATATATAGGAGTTTATTTAATTTATTTTGGCATTGTACTTCACTAAGTACCCGTTCATGCTGACTAAAGTTGATATCCAATATTCCCCTCTTATTTTACATTAATGACCTGTTCCTTGGAAAAATTATCTGATCAATGAAGAGACTTTGCTCAACTTTGCCCTTAACATAGTAAACTGTACTTTACCATTAACTATATCTGCTACTGTGTGTACCAACCATACCACCTTTCAATTATGTAACTATATGGATGAGTTTGCATTTCCTCCTCGAACAACAACAACAGCCAGGAATGCTTCATTAGGTTTCTCCATATTTTTATTTTAATGGAATGCAAAAATATGCTAAAAAATTTACTAAAGGTTAATAACAACATTGAAACTTAATATCGTTCGTGTTTTTTTTCAACGACAGCTGCTGTTATTATTCTTGTTGTTGGGGGTGCACATTTAATAGAGGGAAAACTTCAATAATTATTGATTTCCTTTATGATGATGATGACGACGATGAAAACTATAAGGGCAAACTTTAAACATTTCCTAGAATATGGAAATTATGCGAAAAATAAAAAAAATGTCTTCCACCTCTTGTTATGCCATGTCAGGTCATATCAGTTTGCATAGCTTGATTGGTAAGGGTTTTAACATTGTATTCTACTTGTTCTTCTTCTTCGATTCTGTCGTCGCCTTTTTTGCTTTATCACAAATTCAATTTTTCCATTTCGAAGAATTTGTCTAGAGCCCCGTAGAAAAGTCAGAAAAAAAAATCTGCATAAACGTTTTGTTTCAATGTAACACTGCCAATGGCAGCTATGACATCATCATCTCAGCATGTATTAGTCCAACTCCGCCCCATCAATTTGAATTGAAAAACTCTAAAACAGATTTCAATCAAGATGGAATATGTTATCATCTTGGGGTGGAATGCAACTAAGAAATTTTGTATAGAAATAAAGAGAATTATTTGAAAATATAGCAATGAGCCTATTCGTGGAATCTGATAATAAGATTAATTGTTTTAATAAAGTAAAAGCGGTCATAAATAGGCACAAATACGGACAGGTCCCTGCACCCATTTATGTGAGCTTATATCAAGGAACTGCAAGAAGCTATTGGATACTCCAAAAAAGAAGGAACTATATTGAATACCAGTGAGCGGAGCAGTATAATCGGACAGGAACGACTATATGATACCCTACACAACTTCCTAGAAAATCTCACTTTGTGTGATTCTATATTCTGAGTCTGGCCAATATTTCGCGATATTTGCACCCTCTTGGCTGACTGGAGGTCAACAAATATTACTAATATTCAGTACAGTCTAATTACTTGTCCAGATTCCCTTAAACCGTGGCCTGTGTTGTGATGTTCGGCTTTCAATTGTGGCCTATAGATCGACTCAAAAAAGAAAAAAAAACAGTAAGGAAAGTAGTAAAGTCGGACGGGGCCGACTATATGATACCCTTCACCACTTTGGGTATATTCAACAAATGAATCCTAACAGACGTCGCATTTTTAAAGGACCAGCAAAATGAAATTGGATCCATAAACATGTCATTCTGCAACCTATACTAATTTCTTTCATTTGGTCAGATAAGGAAGCTATATCTAAATCTGAACCGATTTTAACGATTTTAGAAAATTTAACAGACATCATTCTAGACCTAATTCATTACGCTGTGCCATATTTCTTTCAAACCGAGAGATATATAGGGACTTTGGTAGTACCATTTACATAAATCGGACGAAAATACATATAGAAGCTATATCTAAATCTGAACCGTTTCTCACCAAACTCAGCACACATCATTCTGCACTTTATACAGAACGCTCTGCCAAATTTCGTGCAAATCGAATGATATATAGGGACTTTGGTGTATAATTTACGTAAAATCGGACGAAGCTATATATGGGAACTATATCTAAATCTGAACCGATTTTCAGTAAACTTAACACACAACATTCTATACTTCATTCATTACACTGTGCAAAATTTCGTGCAAATCGAAAAATATATAGGGACTTTGGTGCACCATTTACCTTAAATCGGACCAAACTATATATGGGAGCTATATCTAAATCTGAACCGATTTTCATGAAACTCTGCCCACATCATTCTAGGCCTAATTCATTACGCTGTGCCAAATTTCGTGCAAATCTAAAGATACATAGGGACTTCGATGCACCATTTACATTAAATCGGACGAAAATATATATGGGAGCTATATCTAAATCTGAACCGATTTTCTGGAAACTTAACACACATCATTCTATACTTCATTCATTACGCTGTGCCAAATTTCGTGCAAATTGAAAGATATATAGGGACTTTGGAGCACCATTTACACACACACAAATTAAGTTTTCGGTCCACTTCATCCCAAAATTATTATCTGATTATCACCGAAAATTATAGGCATGTCCTTGACCATAACGGAAACCTCACGGAACATTTCGCCCTCTAGTGTGGTAATGGGTTACTAAATAATATCTGAGTACGTAAGCACCAGTAAATATTTAAGTGTAACTCCCACATCCGAGTACACACGACAATAAATTTGATATCAATTTAAAGGTCAACCACTCCTCTTGGGTATACTGTCAACTTCTCGGGTCTATGCCCTTCAGGGGTAAATCAATACGCTATGGGATACAAATTTTGTAATTTTTCACACAAAAGTTAGGGTCCATTTGATCCGCTAAATATTGACCGATCTTTATCAAAACAGGCATGCTGATTTTCTGGACCGATCCCCTTCTCCATGCAAAAATACGCGGAGTTTAGGTCAGAATTGCGGCCTCTGCAGCGACCAGAAAAACCGACAAAAATTAAGTTTTTGGTCCATTTCATCCCCTAAATATTAACCGATCTTTTCCAAAAACAATAGGGGTCTTCATTGGCCATTCTACATGCAAAATTTCATGAATATTGGTCGATAACTGTGGCCTGTATCGTGTTTACAAATTACAATGGACAGACGGACGGATGGACACACATGTCTAGATCGACTCAGCTAGTCGAGATATGACGATCGATATACTTAAAGGTGGGTCTAGGACCAAAATTTCGCGGCGTTACAAACTTTTGGGGCTGCACAAAGCTATAATACCCTGACGACATAGTTGTGTAGGGTATAATGATCTCCAACCAGACAACCAAAGTGGGTAATGTTGCCGAAAGATATATACCCTAAACCTATGGATTGCGGAGGTATACGGAATTCCACACATGTTCTAGTATATGCTTTAAATAAGGTATATGTCTTTTAGCCAAGAGTATATCATCTATTGGGAGGTACCAAAAGAGGTTAGCTTATAAAACCCATCTTAAGGCTTAATATAGGTTTGGTAAAATATTATGATGATTAGGATGACGGTATAGAGACGGTATATAGACCTGTGGTGAGATGATGATGGTCAGGAGCATTCAGTAGCTGATTAGTACAACTTGGCTAGAGGAATTCATGTCTAATGATTGGAACTTCATCATACTGTGTCCCGTACACAAAAGACAAGATATGTGCCAACTACAGAGGAATAAATATTCTTCCATCGCATATACAGTTTTATCCAGCGTGGCGTGTGAACGACTGCAGCCAACGGTCAATGACATTTTTGGACCATACCAATGCGGCTTTAGTCCTGGCAAATCCACCATGGACCAGATTTTCACTCTGCACCAGATCCTGGAAAAGGCCCACGAAAAACACATCGACACATTCCACCTATTCGTTGACTATAAAGCCGAATTTGACAGACATATCCGTTCAGAGGTGTTTAAAGCCATGTCTGCGTTTGCATTCCTGCAAAATTAGTACGGCTATGCAGGATAACTTTAACTGGTGCAAGGTTAGCAATTAAAGTCGGAAAAGACCTCTCGGAGCTCTTCAATGCCAAACGAGGATCCAGACAAGATGACAGTTTGTCGTGTGATCTTGTTGAAAAAGGTCATACGAGATGCAAATGTGAACAGAAATGGCACTCTGATACCAAATAGGATATATTACTCGCATACGCCGAGGACACCGACCTAATGGGTCGAACATTACGAGCGGTAACAGTCACCTTTGAAAGAATAAATAGAAAGTGGGAATGGAAGTAAATGGCGAAAAGGCCATACTGATGGTATCAACGCGCAAGACGTCCAGTAGACTCAGACCAAGTGTGGAACTTGAAAACTACAGATTCGTGGTAGTCAAAGATTTTATATAACTCAGTACCGCCATAAACAAAACTAATAATATCAGTTTGGAAATACGAAAGAGAATAGTGTTGGCCAGCAGATGCTACTTTGGTCTGAGTAAGCAACTCAAAAGCAAGGTCACCTCCCGCCAGGCCAAACTCACACTCTACAAGACGCTTATATGGGAGACTGGGGCACCTTCGGCAATCGCGTTTTCGATATGAAGCTCTCAGCGTACATCACTAGTTTCGATACATAGGCATCGAATATCGAAATAAATAACTGACACAAAGTTTTAAATTTTTAGCTAATAAGTTTATTTAGATACATGGTTTTTTGTGTTTTTATAGATGTTTCTGTAATATTTCAATTCCATTTCGTAAGTATTTCGTGCATAAAACTTTTTAAATTTTTTAGACAATATTATTAAAAAGTGGTTAATTACGATGTGTATTATTATAGAAATATTTAAAAATATAATCTTTTTACAATACTGATAAAAAAACTATAAAAAGTACATTCTGGGTATATTCGGCATTTTAAAGTGGGGCACATTCGGCCATATACAGATAGTGCAATATTATTTTCTTAAAATGCTTTTTGAGTTTGTCTTTAAAACTAATCCTTTCATATGGTTCCAAATTGCATATATAAGATCAAACGTGCTTGTATTGACGAAAATGCGATAGAAAACCTCTATTTCTGATGGTGTGTGCGACCTTGAGATGTAAACGTCCGCCGCTAGAAAATAAAGTCCAATAATTCATTGGTGTATTAAAACCAAATAGAGCCTTAAGAGGATCAGAATTTCAACCAGACTGATAGCGATGACAATTACCCGGCTATGACTATGGTGCCAAATGCCGAAGCTACCCCGGGTTGGGGCACATTCGGCGAATTTGACTTTTTTTACAAAACTGTAAATTTTTTTAACTAATACTATTTTTTTATATCTTTTTGGTACTATTTTTTATAATTAAGTGTCAGAGGACAATAATCATCCATAAAGTTGTTATATATGTTGAATAAGTACTGAGATGTAGAGCTCTAAAAAAAGTGCCGAAGGTGCCCCAGTCTCCCCTACTATCCATGCTGTTATATGGATCTGAAGCATGCGTAGTTGCGCAAGTAGATGAGGCAGCTCTTGCCTAACTTTATTCCAAAAATTCGGAAATCACAATGAAAAAGACTGAAATGTTGTACGAAACTTATATGGGGGTCTGACAAAATATGGGACTATAGTGTGTCGCTTTGGATCCCCACAATTCCAATTGACAATATCGGAACATGGAATTATATTGGAAGATGATGTGTAGCCCTCAGAAAACCCGAATAGTGAAAATATATAAAATGGGCCTGTACCGTCCGTTATAAGGGGCTAAAAGAAAAAACTGAGCTATATTGAAATTTGTCATTGTCGATTTTTTACTGCCTACGAAATACAAAATCCTAATATAGATCGAATTTATAGAAATGTATAAAATGATAAATCTATATATTGAAAAATTTCCTCGGCAGTGTCCTTTTGTCTCCTACGAAGCTAAAATACTACATTACATTATTGGAGGTTCTAAAGTCAAAAAGGAGGTTCTTAATTGGAAATAGACATACATTTTTGGAATTAAATATTTTTGTCGTAGACACTCCAACCTAATATAAAATGATATGCATGAGAGTTGAATAATGGAGGCGGCAGTGGTGGCAAATACTACAAATTGAATTTAGCAACAGTTTTTCATTGTTAAAGAAACATCTTATATATTCATAGTATCACACGCATATATACGTAATATGCATAAACATTCATAGACATTGTTAGACATTGTAAAGAAATTTCACCGTAATATTTTTTTTTTCTAAAAATTTCTTATTTCTAGTATAACATGGACAAAATGTTGTTTTAGCCACGAATCAGAACAAAAAAAAGAAAGTCTTTACAACAAAGTCTTTCCATACTTTAAGATGTTCCAATGCGGTTCCTCTGCTATATAAATATGCGTACTCATACCAGCCAAAATTTTGTGAATACAACTTTAGAATTTGAAATATTGATAAATGATTAATCAAATAAATGCCTTACCTATTGCAATATGTCATTCCTAATATTTTATGTTTTAATATGTATAATAAATTGAATATTGTTTAAAACTGTATTCATCACCTCTATACTTCACACATTCATACATATGTACGTAACATATCCCACAATACCACAATCTTGTTATAAAATTCATTTATCAGATCATCACACATCATTCACATCGAGGACTGGTAAAGTAGCGCTGCCATTCGGGTTTTCTTTTTTTTCGGTACTTCAATAACATCTATATCCTGTATTTGACACGTGCCATTTTCGTCATGATATGTGCTTTTCTGTCACACAGTTGAAAAAAGTAATTACTGTAAGTACCCAAATTTACTACTTTGAAGAGACGTAATCTAACTCAATTCAAAATGTAACAGGAACTTGGGATAGCAAATCGAAAAAAATACATTGCAATTTTTAACAAATGTAATGCAGGTATTACATTTTTGTGGGGGACAGTAACAATAGTAAATGTATGTAAGTATGTATGAGTGTGTGTGCTTGAAACAATCATAACTTGTAATAAGTGTCACAAAAAAGGTAAGGAAATGACAAAAGTCGTTCAGTGTGAACTATGTATACCCTACACCTGAGATCAGACGATTTAATACAAATTGGATGACATAATTCGGAAGTATTCGCAAAAATTCCGCGTCAACCGGAGAAACAGTGCGTCTATGTTGCACCATTTACATGAAATCGAACCAAAATATAGATGGGAAATATATCAACATCTAAACCGATTTGGACACAATCGAGCACTTAGCATTCTTGTCTCTAGTCGGTATCGCAAGTTTTCTACGATGGACAAGGCCAACATCTGAACCGATTTGAACACAAATCAGCATCCGTAGCCTATGATTTCTATTACGAATAAGGCCAACAGGAGTTAACGGCCTGTCTACAAATATTATTAGGAAGAGCTAAAAAAATTTTAAGAAGTTCTAAAAACCGAAATTATCGTTTATTTTTTAAAGATTTTTCAAGAGAAACTAAGCCTATATAGGCCTGGATATTCAAAGATTTTCTGAAGTAGTAGTCCCAAAAGATTTTTCTATGATTTTCTTGAGTAGGTAAAGATTAAAATAGGTTTGGATTTTTTTTTTTCAAGATTTTGTGTTGTAGCCCAAGACTAAAATATCTATGGTTTTTCTAAAAATGTTCTGGAACAACTAAAGGCCAAAATATACGTTGTTTTTTAAAGGTTTTTCGGGAGTAGTTAAAGTCGAAAAGATTTCTGATGTAGCCTACGACCAAAATAGGCGTGGATTTTTTAAAGATTCCTAAGACCAAAATAGGCGTGGATTTTTTAAAGATTCCTAAGACCAAAATAGGCGTGGATTTTTTAAAATAGGCGTAGACCAAAATAGGCGTAGATTTTTTAAAGATTTTCTGGTGTAGCCTAAGACCAAAATAGGCGTGGATTTTTTAAAGATTTTCTGGTGTAGCCTAAGACCAAAATAGGCTTGGATTTTTTACAGATTTTCTGGTGTAGCCTAAGACCAAAATAGGCGTGGATTTTTTAAAGATTTTCTGGTGTAGCCTAAGACCAAAAAAGGCGTGGATTTTTTAAAGATTTTCTGGTGTAGCCTAAGACCAAAATAGGCGTGGATGTTTTAAAGATTTTCTGGTGTAGCCTAAGACCAAAATAGGCGTGGATTTTTTAAAGATTTCCTGGTGTAGCCTAAGACCAAAATAGGCGTGAATTTTTTAAAGATTTCCTGGTGTAGCCTAAGACCAAAATAGGCGTGGATTTTTTAAAGATTTCCTGGTGTAGCCTAATACCAAAATAGGCGTGGATTTTTTAAAGATTTTCTGGTGTAGCCTAAGACCAAAATAGGCGTGGATTTTTTAAAGATTTCCTGGTGTAGCCTAAGACCAAAATAGGCGTGTATTTTTTAAAGATTTTCTGGTGTAGCTTAAGACCAAAATAGGCGTGGATTTTTTAAAGATTTCCTGGTGTAGCCTAAGACCAAAATAGGCGTGTATTTTTTAAAGATTTTCTGCTGTAGCCTAAGACCAAAATAGGCGTGTATTTTTTAAAGATTTTCTGGTGTAGCCTAAGACCAAAATAGGCGTGGATTTTTTAAAGATTTCCTGGTGTAGCCTAAGACCAAAATAGGCGTGGATTTTTTAAAGATTTCCTGGTGTAGCCTAATACCAAAATAGGCGTGGATTTTTTAAAAATTTTCTGGTGTAGCCTAAGACCAAAATAGGCGTGGATTTTTTAAAGATTTCCTGGTGTAGCCTAAGACCAAAATAGACGTGGATTTTTTAAAGATTTTCTGGTGTAGCCTAAGACCAAAATAGGCGTGGATTTTGTAAAGATTTTCTGGTGTAGCCTAAGACCAAAATAGGCGTGTATTTTTTAAAGATTTTCTGGTGTAGCCTAAGACCAAAATAGGCGTGGATTTTTTAAAGATTTTCTGGTGTAGCCTAAGACCAAAATAGGCGTGGATTTTTTAAAGATTTTCTGGTGTAGCCTATGACCAAAATAGGCGTGGATTTTTTAAAGATTTTCTGGTGTAGCCTAAGACCAAAAAAGCCTGGATTTTTTAAAGATTTTCTGGTGTAGCCTAAGACCAAAATAGGCGTGGATTTTTTAAAGATTTTCTGGTGTAGCCTAAGACCAAAATAGGCGTGGATTTTTTAAAGATTTTCTGGTGTAGCCTAAGACCAAAATAGGCGTGGATTTTTTAAAGATTTTCTGGTGTAGCCTAAGACCAAAATAGGCGTGGATTTTTTAAAGATTTTCTGGTGTAGCCTAAGACCAAAATAGGCGTGGATTTTTTAAAGATTTTCTGGTGTAGCCTAAGACCAAAATAGGCGTGGATTTTTTAAAGATTTTCTGGTGTAGCCTAAGACCAAAATAGGCGTGGATTTTTTAAAGATTTTCTGGTGTAGCCTAAGACCAAAATAGGCGTGGATTTTTTAAAGATTTTCTGGTGTAGCCTAAGACCAAAATAGGCGTGGATTTTTTAAAGATTTTCTGGTGTAGCCTAAGACCAAAATAGGCGTGGATTTTTTAAAGATTTTCTGGTGTAGCCTAAGACCAAAATAGGCGTGGATTTTTTAAAGATTTTCTGGTGTAGCCTAAGACCAAAATAGGCGTGGATTTTTTAAAGATTTTCTGGTGTAGCCTAAGACCAAAATAGGCGTGGATTTTTTAAAGATTTTCTGGTGTAGCCTAAGACCAAAATAGGCGTGGATTTTTTAAAGATTTTCTGGTGTAGCCTAAGACCAAAATAGGCGTGGATTTTTTAAAGATTTTCTGGTGTAGCCTAAGAACAAAATAGGCACGGATTTTTAAAAGATTTTCTGGTGTAGCCTAAGACCAAAAAAGCCTGGATTTTTTTTAAAAATTTTCTGGTGTAGCATAAGACCAAAAAAGCCTGGATTTTTTAAAGATTTTCTGGTGTAGCATAAGACCAAAAAAGGCGTGTATAATTTAAAGATTTTCTGGTGTAGCATAAGACCAAAAAGGCGTGTATAATTTAAAGATTTTCTGGTTTAGCCTAAGACCTTTTGAGAATATGAATGGAACTACTTTCTGAGTGAACCGTATGTTGATGTAAAATTGTAGACAAATAACAGGTCGCATTTTGAACCGATTTGGATGAAATTTGGTACAGCCCATTAATCTGACCCATGGATGAACCCTATTCAAATTGATGAAAATCGGTTCACATTTAGATATAGCGCCAATATATGGCTTACATATATATTTTCCGCCAGGCTGAAATTTCAACTAAAAACACTCTACTTTATATGGTAGAGGTCTTAACAAAAATCATCATGATATTGATAAGACGGTAGCACACAAAAAAACTTTGTTCATATTCGTTTTGAGTGGTTGAGTGGTTTTTGTTTATTGTGTGCCATATTTCCGTTTCCGTTACACTTCATCATCGGTAGTGTGTTCAACACATTTGATTTCCCATAATAAAACCAAAACGACGAGGGGGAAATCCCCCTCCACAAATATTTCTTCCAATAGACAAGTATTTAGTTCAAGTTATTGTTGCTTTGAAAACAAAAAAAAAAAAAACATTGTTTGGCCAAAACGAATGACAGTGACATTTGTGGTAAGACATCCATTTCGTCTTTCATTCTTTATTTTCCCGGTCGTTGTACTTCGAAGAAAATTTGAAGGGACTGTTGTTGCCTTTTCATGAGGTCGGTAGCAGTGACGGTGATGATGGTAGTACGGGTGGGTGAGTTGCATGTCCTTTGCTAAAACATATTTCTCTACTTACGCTAATGTGTTCTTAAGATATTGATGTCGATGTTAGTTTGATTGTTGCCTCCTTTGAAGAGGGTATTGATTGTGTGTCTGTCCACCCAGTTGAACGGTTGTCTGACTGCCTGTCATTCTTTATTAGCGAACGATAAAATTCTTCGATGTATGTCTACATTTTGTTGTTCTGGTTGTTGTAGCTATGTTGTGTGTGTGCGTGTCTATATATCCTGTCATGTTGGTTCAAAGTACTTGGTTTTCTGTTTTATATAATTCTTTTCCTTTCCAAGAAGACTGAGTTATATCTTTTTATTTGAATTGATGTATTCCCTTTTTTAATGTTTCTGTTTTATAACAACCGGGTTTTCGTACAAAGGGGAAATTAAGAAAATAAAATAAAAATGAGAAGCCTATGGTTGAAGATAATTTGCTATATATGAAAAATTTCATAGGGTTCTAAGGAAGTAGAGAATAATCAACAAAAAGATTTAATTTAGGTTTTGGGATTTTGAAAATAAAAAGACTGGATAGTTATAAGGGACCAGAAGACCTTCTTATAGCAGTCCAGAAGGTTTTCCTATAGAAGACCAGAAAAACTTCCTTTAGAAGACCAGAAGGTCTTATT
Source organism: Musca vetustissima (assembly GCF_032173495.1). Lineage (NCBI taxonomy): Eukaryota > Metazoa > Arthropoda > Insecta > Diptera > Muscidae > Musca > Musca vetustissima. Next base: position 41,555 of record NW_026885693.1, on the reverse strand, counting down.
ATAGAAGACCAGAAGGTCCTCTCATAGAAGACCAGAAGGTCTTTTTATAGAAGACCAGACCTTCTGGTCCAGAAGGTCTTCTCATAGAAGACCAGAAGGTATTCTTACAGAAGACCAGAAGGTATTCTTATAGACGACCAGAATGTCCTCTTGTAGAAGACCAGAAGGTCTTTTTGTAGAAGACCAGAAGGTATTTTTGTAGAAGACCAGAAGGTCTTCTTATAGAAGACCAGAAGGTCTTTTTATAGACGACCAGAAGGTCTTCTCATAGAAGACCAGAATGTCTTCTCATAGAAGACCAGAAGGTATTTTCATAGAAGACAAAAAGGTATTTTCATAGAAGATCAGAAAGTCTTCTCATAGAAGACCAGAAAGTCTTCTCACAGAAGACCAGAAGGTCTTCTCATAGAAGATTGCTATAAAGGACAAGAAGGCAGTCAAGAAGGTCTTTTTATAGAAGACCAGAAGGTCTTCTCATAGAAGACCAGAAGGTCTTCTCATAGAAGACCAGAAGGTCTTCCCCTAGAAGACCAGAAGGTCTTCTCATTGAAGACCAGAAGGTCTTCTCATTGAAGACCAGAATGTCTTCTAGTAGAAGACCAAATGTCTTCTCGTAGAAGACCAAAATGTCTTCTCGTAGAAGACCAGATGGTCTTCTTATAGAAGGCCAGATGATCTTCTTATAGAAGACCAGAAGTTCTTCTTTTAGAAGACGAAAAGGTCTTCTTATAGTATTTCCGTTCTTCTTATGGAAGACCAGAAGATCATATTATAGAAAACCAGAATATCTTATTATAGAAGGTCAGAAGGTATTGTTTTGGAAGACCTGAAGTTCTTCTTATAGCAAACCAGAATCCTATTGAAATGTCCTATGGCTGTAAGACTCTGAAGTTCTTCATTAGAAGACCAGAAATACTTCTTATAAAAACCTGAAGGTGTTTTTATAGAAAAGATGAAGATGTTCTTATAGATGTGCAGAATGTATTAGCAATTTAAAGTTCCATTTGAAACCCCCTATTAAAACAAATAAAGAAGTTAAAATCGTAGATGACTTCATTAATGTTGCATATGGTTGATATGAGCATAGCAAAAAGAACATTGGTATTTTTTCGTTTATTGGAGTTGGTTGGAGTTTGAAACATACACACACACACTCATATGTGTGTTTTGTGAACAGTCTTGTGTAACATGGGGATTGGTGTGTTTGATTACAGGAAACGGAAATACTACTCTACGGCCTGTTGTTGTTCATGTCGTTAAACAGAGTTGTCTTTCTTTGTTCTTTAATTTATTTTACCCCCTACACACACATACACATTTGTACATTTTACGTTTGTAGAAAATGAAAAAAAAATACAACAAAATAAAAAGAAAAAAATATACAACTACCAGTCAAGAAGGGAAGAATGAAACTCCTTTCTACTTTTCTCCGATATGTGTATGAGGTAGGGGGAGGGGGACGACACCAGTTGTACATTACCCATATACAGGTAAGAAATGGTACTATTTGCTTATTTGACTCTGTGGTTTCACAATGAGCAAACACAGTGCGCGCAAGTAAAGCATTAAGGAAATGCCAGTCAATTAAGGAATTACATAATTTTTTTTCTTTCGTCGTCTCTTCTTCTTCGTGTTGTTTGAATGCTGTCAAGAATGAAATAACAAGTAGAAATAAAACGGAAAATATAAAGGGAATTTATTATGCAAAGATATATACACACACAACCATACATATGTACATGAAAACAAATGTAAATAGTAAATTGCCATTACTCGGGTATATTTTCCCTTGTTTTTAATAAAGGTAGATGGTAATTTCAGGGAAATGAAAGAAATATAATGTCGATATATTTTCCATAGATGCTTTAAAATATTTGAATAAAATAAAATATTCTGCTGCGAAATATTCCTGGATAAATTTAAAGTTATTAAAACTTTACATTGTAAGAAAGATGGATTTAAAATTTTCAAAGATATCATCAGATTTAGTGGTCGAAGTAGTGTCAAATCTTTCCAAGAAGAAGCACTTTGAAGCCAAAGTTCGCATGTTTCTTCGACAAAAAGGTTCAGCTTGAGTAACGCATGAGGTTAATTCTGAGTGGTACAAAGAAAATTGTTTGCCCGACGGCTTTGAATATATTCAAACCCCCTTCAATAGAAATCGAAACAGTGTGTTCCCTTATAATGCGAATTTTTACAAATAGGCTCAAACTAGCAACTAGTCCATTTTGGACATTTTGTACCAAATACCATATTTACACAAAGTCAGGCGGAATCGCGAATTATGTATAGATTTCATGCCAACAATACACCATACCTAATAATACCTAAAATTGAGCGGAACTTTTCCATGGAAGATGTCAAGAGAAATGGGAATGCAAAACAAAGATTACTCATATTTGAAAGTTGGAAAACTTTACGGCCTTGAATATACTGAAATTGACCTGGAACATAAATAACAAAAGTTAGAGGTATTATACCTGCTCGTGGTAATTAATAGTACAAAATTCAAAAATATAATATATTTTGTATCATGAAAATTACCGAATAAGGCGTGGACTGTTATAGGAAAGCTAACCTAATACGTATTTTGGTAGGAAGATTTCCTATCTAATTGGAATCAAAAAATCCCAAAATTGGAGAAAATTGATAGCTTCCGTTATGTGGGGTGCGGTCCTTAAACGTGGTTCAATGTGTATACTTTTTGATAGAAATAATTGGTACCCAATTGATAACTGAAAATAGTGAGCGGAGCTGTATAGTCGACCGGGCCGACCACACGATACCCTAAGCAATTACCACTAATTGTGAATATTGCCTTCACCGTAGGCTGCGTTGTGATGTTCGCCTTATAATTGTGGCCTTTAGATCGACTCAAAAAAAAAAAACAAAGAAATAAGTTTTCGGACCACTTCATCCCAAAATTGCTATCTGATCATCACTGAAAATTATAGGCGTTTTCCTCGACCATAACCTGAATCTCATGGAAAATTTCAAAGCGATCAGCGCTATACTTCCGCCCTCTAGTGTGGTAATTGGTTACAAAATAGCAACTGAATACATAAGCACCTGTAAATATTTAAGTGTAACTCCCACATCCGAGTACATACGACAATATAATTGGTATCAATTTAAAGTTCAGCCACTCCTCTTGGATATCAACTTCCCGGGTCTATGTCCTTCAGGCCATATAAGACAAATTTGGTAATTTTTCACACAAACGTCGGACCGGATAAATATTTACCAAACTTTATCAAAACAGGCATGCCTAATATTTCGCGATGTTGGGGCCATATGTGCGGCCTTTGTAACGACCAGAAATATAGACAAAAAATAAGTTTTTGGTCCATTTCATTTTCTAAATATTAACCGATCTTTACCGATCCAATAACAACAGGGGTCTTCATCGGCCAGAACCTGTCCTACATAAAAAATTTCGTGTCGAATGGTCCAGAACAGTGGCTTGTACAATGGACAAACGGACACACATGTCTAAATTGATTCAGCTAGTCGAGTTATGACGATCGGTATAATAAAAGATGGGTCTGGGACCAAATTTAGCGGCATTACAAAATCTTATGACCACATATACCCTTACACCATAGTTGTGTAGGGTATAATGAGGCTAAAGTTTTTAAAATATTGACAAATGGTGGTACTGTTAAATGGGACCTATAACAAAACTTAAAACGATATTGATACTTTTTGGTTGTAAGGAAGATTCGGTACCCCAGAAGAACCTAACAAATAGGGGATACCATGTCAGCATTCCCCAAAATATAGATATTATGGATGTAGCGTCATATGGCGACTGTACTAAAAAGTAAAACAATATTGAATAAATTACAGGTGATTAGGAAAAAAACTTGCCAAAAGCTTCAAAATATAGAAGTTTTGGGGGTTCGGTTATAGCAGAACTACCCCGAAATATGGGTTAATATTCATCGTATTGGGTTGGGAGATTTTATGCTCAATTTTAACCCGTGATATTAAATTTAATCCAATATTGTTGCCATACGTATCCAAAAACTTAAAAACACCGACTTTTAGAGGTTTATGTTGTAAACGTGGACCGATATATATCTCATTTTAAATACCAAATATCCAAGGAGCAGGAGCAATGTATGTTTAAAAATATTATTAAGTTGTTAACCAAATTTTCCCATCAATGTAATGGGAATATCGAATTCCTGTTAAGTAAAATTTTTTTCCAGTTCCCTGTCGAATTTTATGATTGAATTATTGTAAAGGAGCGATAGGAAATCATAATTTTGGACAAATATTTTTTCAAATTCCCTAAGGTGCTTACAGCCACTCAGATGGGATAATTTTGCTAAGCCTTCACTCTACTGAAAATTGGACAGGACCTTTATGTTAGAGCTTAGTGCAAATATGAACATATATCGAAAATATTCTGCAAATATTTTTTTCAGATCCGAAGAATCCATTTCAGTGCAAAAAGTTGGCTAAAACCTTCAAAATGCCGGAAATGATAATACATATATATATTTGCTTGAAATCACTTCGGATTTCTACCTGATGGGCTTTGATAAATACATACATACTAAATTTTTAATAGTCCATAAATAAATGAACAAATATTCAATTTAAGTTATTAAAATATTTCTAAACATTTTAAATTGCCCTTGTCATGTTTGTGGTCCTGCAGTCACAGCTGTCCGCTTACTCCAGCTGTCCTGCTGAGAATTTACAAAACTTTGAAATATATTCCCTAAGCAATTTAAGCTTCTGTCATTGGTCCCCGAAGTGCTGCACTTTTATAATCCTACTTCCAAGTCATAAGCTTAGTAATGCTACTCAAAAGTTTCTCTAAAAAATCTCCCCGCGAAATCCTTTTACGACACTTATAAACAATAAGTGAATACAAACGATGTCAACAAAAGACATTTTAACTAATTAATATTTTTGCATATTTTGACAGTTCCAACGGACGAAGTGTACGAAGCGACATCTCACCCACAACGAAACAACCGAAGGATTTAAGTCAAAATATTCTTGGCAGTTAGGCAAAACACCAAATGATCATTAGAAAGGGCCAGAAAAACAACAGAACAAAAAAATTAAATAGCAACTAGAACAACAGCTAGAATGAGTACAACCGCTAAGACCACAACTTACCACGTTAACACTTTGGCTAACAACGCTTGAAAAACGGGAGTGGTGAGAAAAACACATCCAACTTTAGTATTCATTGTTTGGCAAACTAAAGCTGAATAAAAAAAAACTATTTTTTGACTATAGAAATTTTTGGGTGGATGTTGGAGACCAAGAGCAGCAGGAATGGAAAATGCCAAGAAAAATTTATGGATTCAATTAAAACTTTTCCTATTTTTTCTGTTTTTATTTTGCTTGCGAGCCAAACAACCAAAGCTGTCCAACAACACAACCCCCCAGCGGGAGTAGCTACGCAACAACTTTCAAAATATCATAAACGCGAGAAAATATGCCAGCCAGAATATAGTAGACATGAATATGATTTTTGCCTATCAATGGGTGTCCTGTTTGTACCTTTGGAATTATTAAAAGTGTGTAGGTGAATGCGTGGAGGACAGTGTTTTGAGGAATATAATTTCCTTGAACACAAGCAAAATCATAGGTAAGTTCAGCCTGTCGAAAATTAAATTACAAACCCTTAATTTGGAAAAGTGGACTGGGTAATTCAACAAACCGAAAATTGGATTGGACTTTTGTATTGGGGGCTATTTAAAATATAGGTATGTATATAAAATTTTCTGGGAATAAGTTTCTATTCACCAGAAATCTAGAATGCAATTTAGCCATTTCGGTGGAAAAATTCGGCACACGTATTGAATATACCAAAAATTTGTTATTTAATTTTTTAAATATGTTTTCGCCTTCCAGGGTATACGAGTGCCACATAATAGTCACTTAAGTGAAAAATCAGGATAACACCTTCAAAATACCGAAACTATATACGGTAAATGGTTCAAACACCACATCAAAACGTGGACTTATATCGAAAATATTTGAAAATTTCCCGAAATTCGTAATACCAACATAAAGCCAATTAACAGGAAGAATGTGCCTATACCTTCACTACCTAAAATTGGACGGGCCCTTTATATGGAAGCTATATGAAACATGGACATATTCTCAAATTGTTTTTTCTTTCACTTTCCAAGAGACCTCTTCCGGCTAAAACCTTCATAATACCAGGACATGGACCAATATCGAAAATATTCGAAAATTCGTAATCTCTAAAAAGCCAGAATTCCAATGTACAGCCACTTCGGTGGGATAATGTGGCTAAACCTTCACTCTACCGAAAATTTAGTAGGACCTTTGTATGGGATCTCTGGACAAAAATGAACCTATATTGAACATATTCTAGAAACCTTCAAGAACTAGGACGATTATATTACATCCGTTTCGCCGGGCAAATGCGGTGAAATGTCAATGGTCCGAGAATATGTTTTTCAGCTTTAAAAAACTGAAAACGATACGGAACATATTAAAATACGGAACATACGACAAAATATGGACCTATAACAAACAATTTCAGTGGTAATAATTTTTAACATCCATGATCCTGTTTGTAAATTCCTGGTGTATGTTTGTTTGTTCATTCCTGGAACCTAAATGTCAACTTACAGAAATCCGAATGGTTTGGAGCCTATATATGGGACCTATATCGATCAATTTTTCTGAAAATATTTTTCAGTCGTAAACTACAGAAATTGGTCCAGAACCTATATATTGAGCTACAACAAAATGCAAACTTATGTAGAAAATCTTCTGTGAAAATGTCAGTCACCCTGGCATATTTTCCAAATCTTTTTTCCAAGGTGATATTTTACGCAATAAAACAACAAATCTGGTCACTAGGTTTTGGTTGATTTTCCCTTCGGAATATTGGCCGATCATCATCTCAACAGCCGTTCTAAGTATTGGGTCAGATCTCCTGCACCGTGTAAAATATATGAAGTTCTGCATATAATAATGGTCTCTAGAAAATCTGACAAAAATAAAGTTTCAGTTCATTACATCCCTATATATCATCTCAGCATCATTGACCATAGCAGGAACTTCATGTAAAATTTCAAAACGATAAGCGCGACATTTTCTCCCTATAGTGGGGTATTAGTAATACTAAACAATATCGTAACCCACATCCGAGTACCTACAACAATATAATTCATCAATTTAAAGTTTTGCCACTTCTTTTGGATATACTATCTACTTCTCAGGTCTATGTCCTCCAGGAGTAAATATATACGCTAGAGAATATCCATTTGACCCGCAAAATATTGACCGATCTTCATCAAAACAGACATGCTTATGTTTTGGTCAGATTTCCTTCCTAGTGCATTTTCATGGTGATATGGTCATAACTGTGGCCTCTCATTGGCCAGAACGCATGCTATAAGGAAAATTTCATGGGGATTGGTACATAAATGTGGACTGTATCGTGTTTACAAATTACACTGAACAGGCAGATGTACGGACAGACACACATGTCTAGTTCGACTTAGCTTATAGAGATATGACGATCGGTATACTTAAAAGTGTTTTAGGACCAATGTTTCGCGGCAAACTCTTGGGGCCACACAAAGCTATAATACCCTAATATCATAGTTGTGTAGGGTATAATAAAAAAGCCGTTATGTTCAGTCGGGTTGCAAAAATTAGGTAGAAACGACAAGGAACTGAAAATTAAGCAATGAAATTCTAGAACAGTTTCTGGGAAAAAGAATTCGATATGCCAAATTACAGCCACTTCGATGGCAAAATTCATTTAAAATCTTAATAATAGCGAAAATAGGGTAGAACATTTATGTGAGGGATATATAACCAGTAAGGAAAGTAGTAATGTCGGTATGGGCCGACTATATGATACCCTTCACCACTTTGGGTATATTGCGCATATGTATCCTTACATTTGCATATCAGTGTTCCCTCGAAGGAACATATAACATGATAAATTTAATTTCATTCGAGCAAATTTAGAGTCGTCTGCGTACCATGGGACAAATTTTCTTAAAACGCTTTATACATATGGAAGTTCGAAATACATATGGAAGCTATGACTACATCTGCATCAATTTCAACAAAACGCAATAACGTCATTCAAGTCTCAATTTGATACATTGTTTAAAATTTCGTGATATTCGGATAAACATTAGGAGTTTGGAGAGCCATTTATGTAAAATCGGACGAATATATAAATATGAGAGAGCTATACAGAAATCTGAACCGATCCTAATCTTACCACACATCATTCTAAACACAATTCAGTACGCTATGACAAACTTCGTGCAAATCCAAGAATATGTAGGGAATTTGGTGAAGCATTTACATAAAATCGGACGAAAACTTATATGGGAGTTATATCTTAATCTGAACCGATTTTCACGAAACTTAATACACACTATTCTAGACTCAATTCAGTACGCTCTGACAAATTTCGTGCACATCGAAGGATATATAGGGACTTTGGTGCACTATTTACCTAAAATCGGACGAAACTATATATGGGAGCTGTATCTAAATCTGAACCGCTTTTCACGAAATTTAACACACATCTTTCTAGACTTAATTCAGTACGCTATGCCAAATTCAATGCAAATCGAAGGATATGTAGGGACTTTGGTGCATTATTTACCTTAAATCGGACGAAAATATATATGGGAGCTATATCTAAATCTGAACCGATGTTCTCGAAATATAATACACATCGTTATCGACTTAATTCAGTACGCTATGTCAAATTTCGTGCATATCGAAGGATATATAGGGACGTTAGTGCACTATTTACCTCAAATCGGGCGAAACTATATATGGGAGCTATATCTAAATATGAACCGATGTTCACGAAATTTAACACACATCGTTCTAGACTTAATTCATTACGCTACACCAAATTCCATGCATATCCATTTACCTAAAATCCGACGAATATATATATATGGGAGTTATATATAAATCTGAACCGATTTTCACGAAATTTAACTCACATCGTTCTAGACTTAATTCAGTACGCTATGCCAAATTATTTACCTAAAATCGGACGAAAATATATTTGGAAGCTGTATCTAAATCTGAATCGATGTTCTCGAATCGTGACACACATCATTCTAGACCTAATTCATTTCGCTATGTCAAATTTCGTGCAAATCGAAGTATATGACCTGTGATAGTGACCTGTGCCAAACTTCATCCAATTCGGATTATAAATGCGACCTATACTTTGTTTACAATTTAGCATGGACAGACAGACGGACGGACATGCATAAATCGACTTAAAAAGTGATTCTATCCATATTCTCAAAAGGAACCATGCGTCTATCTCGTTTGCTTTTGCCTGTTACAAACATATGCACAAATACATAATACCCTGTACCACAGTGTGGTGAAGGCTGCCAGACAGTTTTGCGCGCCAAAGTAGCGCTTGTTTGAAATAAGGCGAGACAGTTCACGTTGTTTTGGTTCGCAATGATTTATCCTTTCTTAGAAGACATTTAGCAAACATATTGAGATTGGCCGACCTACAGGAGCCGATCTTTAGCTTCATAGTCAATCATACAAGAACTCTAAACTTTTTTTTGGCGTTTGTCAAATTGTTCTTGATCTAACGAGACCATTGTTAGGCTATGTTTTAATGCTATATCGCTGTATGTCACATTCCGATTTTGTATTATCAGTCCACGCACGATATCAATTTTCTCTTCCACCATGGCCCATTTTGGTATTGGATGGCCGTTATTCCGGCAATGGCTTCAGATATGTCAAATATCTTTGTCATTTTTGCACACTTTCGTTATTTTAGTCTACATATGTATATTATCTTTTACAAGCCACTGTATTTCCCCTACCTTTATGCTAATGACTATGAAACTACGCAACACAAAAAAATCTGTTATTAACACAGTTACCGCCGTTTACTATACTCCAGCCAATATTGCCATTAATGTTTATTACACGAACCCCCACATTGGGGTGGCACCGCAGGATCACAACATTCTATTGATTGAGGGATAAGAAGAAAAACATTCTCCCCTTTTGTATCAATATCAACTAACAACCAAACCAAGACAGACATTTGTATGATAGCCTTGCTCCGCTTTTCATTGTTTCAATGAATGAAAGAATGACCACTTTTATTGTGGCGGTGAATGTTAAACCAGCATCTCGTTTAAAAGCCCCCTTTGAAAGTAGGCGTAACGTTTTCTGTCTACCATCACTTGCCTCTTCGTTGAAATGGATAGTGGTCAAAGTTTAACACTTTTTTGCTTTTGTGGGCGAGAATTGGGGAAACAGTGAATATGTATTGGTGGTTGTTTGTTTTATATATTCTTTTTTTTTCATTTTAATGCAATATGTCAAAGGAGTTCCACCATTACCTTTTGATTCTAGTGAATACGCCCACGGTTCAAAGTGCTGTAGTCTAAAGAAAAATATTGGTATTAATTTGTTCGCAAATCATTGATGTTTGTTCAGACTGAGTAAAGGGGCGTTAAATAAAAATCAAAGGGAACAAGTGAAAAAAGCGTTAAGTTCGGCCGGGCCGAACTTTGGATACCCTCCACCATAATTATACTGACAGATACATGCAATGAAAATATAGGGAACATACCAAAAAGTGGGCATATACCAATAATTCTACAAACCGATTTATGTAAACCAAATACAAACTCCAGCTATTTTTAATGGGGATTTTTCCTCAAATCGGCCGGGCCGAACTTTGGATACCCTCCACCATAGATATACTGACAGGTACTTGAAATGAAAATATAGCGAAAATACCAAAAAGTGGACCTATATCGACATTTCTATAAACCGATTATGTAAACCATAATGTAAATTATAATACAAATTTCAGAAATTTTTAATGGATACTTGTACCCTCAGCTTTATGGCTAATGAGGGTGTATACACTTCGACACGGTTAAAATGTGCCTCATCGAAATATTGGTTCTAGACCCCTTGTTTCTTTGGACCAAATTTGTTTCCGAAAATTTTGATTTCATCCAAACTGTGGTCATCTTATTATTTCTTCCAAACTTAGTTCAAGTTCGAAGATGGGGAATATCGGTCCGCACTTTCTGGTACCTCCCACAAAGGGGCTAGGTCTAAATACGGGTTATAGTTCTCGTGCAAATCGAAAGATATATAGGGACTTTGGTGCACCAATTACATAAAATCGGACGAAAATATATATGGGAGCTATATCTAAATCTGAACCGATTTTCACGAAATTTTGCACATAATTCTAGACTTAATTCAGTATGCTATGCCAAAATTCGTGCAAATGAAAAGATTTCCAGGGACTTTAGTGGACTATTTACCTAAAATCGGGCGAAGCTATATATGCGAGCTAAATCTAAATTTGTACCGATTGCCACGAAACTTTCTAAACTTAATTTAGTACGCTATGCTAAATTTCGGGCAAATCGAAAGATATATAGGGACTTTTGTACACAATTTACCTTAAATCGGACGAAGATATATATGGGAGCAATATCTAAATCTAAACCGATTTTCACGAAACTTGGCATACATCATTCTAGACCTTATTCATTACGTTGTGCCAAATTTCGTGCAAATCGAAAGATATATATGGACTTAGGTACACAATTTACCTTAAATCGGATGAAGATATAAATGGGAGCTATATCTAAATCTGAAACGATTTTCACGAAACTTGGCATACATCATTCTAGACCTAATTCATTACGCTGTGCCAAATTTCGTGCAAATCGGATATGTAGGTCTTTGGCATACCATTTACCTAAAATCGGGCGAAACTATATATGGGAGCTATATCTAAATAAATTGTTTATGAAATTTTACACACATCATTTCATAGACAATTCATTACGCTGTGCCAATTTTCGTGCTGTATCTAAATCACTCATTTTTCCATTTCACAAACACAATTGTAATTCATAAATTGTGTGCGACCTGTACTTTGTTTACAATTTAACATGGACAGACGAACAGACGGACGGAATGCATAAATCGACTCAGAAAGTGATTCTATACATATTCTCAAAAGGAACCATGGGTCTATCTCGATTATTTCTGCCTGTTACAAACATATGCACAAAGACATAATACCCTGTACCACAGTGGGGTGAAGGGTATAAAAAGGGGGTTATATGGGGACTACCTCAAAAAGGGGGTGTATATTAATAAGTTTTTGTAGGGAAATTTGTTACCAAATACGACTACAAAATACCAAATTTCACCGAATTCGGTTGAAAAACGTGCTCAAGAAACTTCAAATAGCGAAAATTGGGGGTAAACTAATATGGGTGCTACCAGAAAAAATGGACCTATATTTATAATTTTTAGTGGCGAGATTTGCTACCCAATAAGAACTCAATGTACTAAATTACAGCCAATTGGGTTGAAAACTACGATCAAAACCCCCAATATACTGAAAATTAGAGGGTAAGGTTATATGGGGGCTACCAGAAAAAATGGACCTATATGTATAATTGTTTGTGGAGAAATTGGGTACCCAATAGCAACTCAATATACCAAATTTCAGCAAATTCGGTTGAAAAACGCGCTCAAGAACCCCAAAATACGGAAAATTGGGGGGTTCCCTTATATGGGAGCTATGCCGAAACGTGGACCGATATATCCCATATTCAAACTTGGCCTGCCTGCAGACAAAAGACGACTCTGTGCAGAATTTTGTCGATCTATCTCAACTCGTTTAGACGCTAGAGTGATTACAACAAACTGACAGACAGACGGACATTCTTAGATCGTCTGAGAATTTTACGCTGATCAAGAATATATATACTTTATAGGTTCGGAAATGATTATTTCGATGAGTTACAATCGGAAAAACAAAATTAATATACCATCCATACTATGGTGGAGGGTATAAAAAGATATGGAGTAGTCAAAGTATACAAATGTGAAAATTTAATGGTCATATCACATCCTTCCGTTTAAACTGACCAATTTTGGGATATTTATTATATTTGTTGTAATGTTAAATTTTCGGTTAAACAGGCTTATATTTGTATAAAGTATATATTTTTTTTAATGAATCATGTGATACACATATACATTTATGTAGGTCAATATGATTCCATTTTATATTCAAAATTTAATCAATGAGCCTTCAAACAAAAACCTAACATCTAACAAAATAGTATAATTACTTATTTAATTGATTTTTTCCCACTGGAAATAATGCAAGTCTCAATTAAAATCCATTCCTATACAAAATATCCAAAATCTACTAAAATTCAAGAAATCTAGACATTTCTCCGTTTTGTTTTTTCTGTGTCTTTTTGTCTATAGAATTAATGAAATTTTTTAGCATACAATTGGGAATTTTTAGGTAAACAACAAAATAAATGTTTTCTTTTGTTGTTGTCCTTCTTGGTTATGTCAGGAAACGGAACAGAGGAGGGCGTCAGAGAGACGAAATTGTTTGAACAGACGACACACTCAGTTCCATGACAAACACAATCTATACAATTGTGTATATGTGTGTGTGTGTGTGCGTGAGTGTATATGTGTTGCTGAATCTTCAACAGAATTGGAACAATGAACGCATAAGAGGGAAACACAACAACAAAACCCCATCCTCTTAACCATGTCCTTGTCAAGGTGTTCACATTTAAGCCCAACATATGTTTTATGGACGTGAGGGTATGTGCATATGTGTGTAGTTGTATTGAAATGATGCTTGCACTCATAAGGAAGGGAAATTCAAGGATAATTTTCCGAAGCAATTTTTTAAGAATGTTTGACAAATTCAGAAAGTGTGGACACGATTTTGTGTGCCCTACACCATGAGAACCTAAAAAATTATAGACAATTGGAAAATACATCTAGGTTATTCAAAATTCATTTAATGAACTTCTTAAGGCAAACATTTTAACTTCTTATACGAATGCTAAATTCCATAAAATGAGGAGCAGAACCTTTTTATTGAGCTTATGTCATTTCAAAGTATATGTAAAATGTGCAGTACACGAAATTCCAAATACACTTCGGTTAAAAAAAATTGACTAGGCCTTTCCAAATACTTAAAAGGGGCGGAATCTACGAGGTGTTTTTCCTTATGAGATCCCAAAATAGCCATATTTACTTTTTGGGAAGAGTTTTATTATATACTGAGAACTCCTCTTGTAGGATTGCAAAGGATTATATGGTGGGAAGGGCAACAGATATATTGGGTGGCTGCGAATTAAATATGGAGCCACTGATAGTCAGCGAGTCTATAGCGGGAGTATCAGAGGAAATGACCGAGTACCAATGATCCTTGGACTGACTAGGCGATTATTATTGCTCCTAAATCAACCGTAACAACGGGTTTCTGGTCTCCTCCCTTGAAGGATGACCCCCTAATGCTGCGATGGTATTCGACTTCGTGCACATCTGTGTCCAACGGTTTGCAGTCAGGGCACCGAATGTATTTGAACGCACACTGGTTGAAACCTGGGCGCCTATACTCAAGTTTTGTGTTTAGTTACCATATCCTAGCCTTGAGGATATGCCATGGTCGATATATTAAGACTCCTCAAATCACATGTTACAATATCAAAGATCCAATAAAAAACCCCTCGATTGCGGAATCTCATTTCTGCATCGGCTATGGTCGATGAACCTGGACCTCCGAGGCAAGTAACCACCGAAATCAAAGCAGTCAAGAGTGAAAATTCCAAAGAAACCCAGAAAACCCCAATGCCGTCTACAAAGTCTAAATGTGGGAAATCCAAAGACAGAGGAACTCCAGATTAAAAGGATTCATATATCGAGTACCCACGTCAAGCCACCAAAACAGGCTGTGACTACGGGTTCCCACGGTACAGGATCACAGAAATCCGGTATATATCGAGCTAAAAGGAAGCAGAAGCTCTCGCAGCTACCTCGAAAACTTCTGCGGGATCTGTTCCGACTGAAGCCAAAAACTCCTCAAAACACTTGGTAAGGAAGAGGATGAGGTCTTCATTTCAGAGACATTTTCGTTCCTTCAGACTGCTAGCCGTCTACCTCATATGCCTCGATAACTGCTAAGAAATATAATAAGAACACAACCACCAGAAAGGGAAGGGAGGATATATCAAGGACAATTTACTTTTGTCAAAGGTAAGTCGACCAAGACCCAAGCAAGATTAGCGATAAGAAATTCCTTTTGATCAGGAAACACTCAGAACGCAACAGAGAAACTCCAGATCAAAAGGATTCATATATCGTGTACCCACGTCAAGCCACCAAAACAGGCTGTGACTACGGGTTCCCACGGTACAGGATCACAGAAATCCGGTATATATCGAGCTAAAAGGAAGCAGAAGCTCTCGCAGCTACCTCGAAAACTTCTGCGGGATCTTTTCCGACTGAAGCCAAAAACTCCTTAAAACACTTGGTAAGGAAGAGGATGAGGTCTTCAGAAAAAAGCAACCAGTTTCAGAGAAATTTTCGTTCCTTCAGACTGCTAGCTGTCTACCTCATCTGCCTCGATAACTGCTAAGAAATATAATGGGAACACAACCACCAGAAAGGTTATGGAGCCTTCAAAGCAAACAGTAAATCGTAACGGACAGCAACTCGACAAATGGTCACAGATAGCCAACGAGTATCGAGTAGCTGTAGGCTGGTCTCAATGGACCAGATCTGTGCGATTCATTGGTTACTATTCGACAGGCACCCATTTTCCTAATGGACGAGGTCGACCGTCAAAAGTTGCACTTTGGCAGGATTAACTTTTTAATGAGGACCGAAGTCATAAACTGCGGAAATTAGGATTCTGCTGACTAACTTCTTAAGACGGTAAATGACTTTGATCCCGATGGACGGATCAGTGCGAGTTATTGGTTACTATTCGACAGGCATCTGAAGACCATTTTCCGTAAGGACGACGTATATCATCAAAGGTTGCAGATCATTCGTGTCGAGAAGTGTACATTTCTTAAGACACTCTACCACAGACACTATATTATCTGAAGACAACCCATAATTTTCTGGCCTTTTTATTATAACCAAACCTCCACACTCTTTCCCAATAACCCAAGTGGAATGTCCCATATATTCGAACACTATCAGGAAAACAAATAGTTAAGCCTATAGAAAAAATATAAATAATAAAGTTCAAAAAGGTGAAATTGAATAAAGTGATAGAATAAAAAAATAGGAAGAAAAAGTAACCAACTTGAAATGAAACACAACGCAATACTTCCCCCCTGACCATACGCACACATATGCTGATACATCCGCACACACACACACACACACGTTGACACTTCAAGTGACATCCATTGAAATATATATTTATTTTTTCTTATTCATTGAATTTGCTTCCGGCCTTTGCTGGCTGGCTGCATAGCTGTTATGGGAATGTCATGTGCTAACATTGTTGGTTGGTTCGTTGTTTGTGGTAGTGAATGAGTGAGTGTATAGGTGTATGTATAGGTATAGTTGTATTTTCGCCTGCCAATGGAAAATATTTTTAACAATGCCGTATTGTTGAAACGGTTTCCCTTGGGGAAACGTGTCAAAAACAAGTTGACACAATGTTATGGATCCTCAGCAACAAAGCCGTAGGAAAAACACATTCAATACCTCTTCGAAACAACAACAACACCACCCACACAAAAAGGGGTTGTTGGCAACCAATGTCTTCGTCTTTTTGTTGTCAATATTGTGCCGTTGGTTTATTTCTTCTGCTTCTTCTTTCCACTCAATTTCAAGGATAACAATAAACTAAATTAAATAAAAAAGGAAAATGTCTCTAGGAAGAAATAGTAAGTGTAACATTTTTCTTTAAAGTTACATTGTGTAGCTTTTGTTTGCGAGCTATTGAAAATTGATTCTATTGTGTGTCGACTAAGTCCTGAAAAGGTTATTACATGGATGGCGAATGAACTTTAGTTATTGAATTTTTAATATTAAAGTATTAAGGGGTATAGCCTATGCAATCCAACCTAGTTTAAATATACCTTTTATGATTTCATCAAACTGAAAATTTCCATTCATTGGCTATATTTAAAGGTTTAATTTAACCCAATATCACGCGACACGCGAAAAGTTATAGTAACAGTGCATTGTATAGTATATATATATTGAAGCTATATCTAAATCGGAACCTATTTTCACGAAACTTAACATGCAGCATTTTGGACATAATTCAGTAAGTTATGTCAAATTCCGTGCCAGTTCAATTTTGTCAAAAGTCGAAAGATATATAGACACTTTGGAGCCCCATTTACATTAGATCGGAAGAAAATATATATGGGAGCTATATATAAATCTGACCCGATTTTCGCTAAACTTGGCACACATCATTCTGGATATAATTAAGTACTCTGTGCCAAATTTCGTGCAAATCGAAAGATATATAGGAACCATTTACCTTAAATCGGACGAAACTATATATGGGAGCTATATCTAAATCTGACCCGATTTTCTCGAAACTTCGCACACATCATTCTGGACCTAATTCAGTACTCTGTGACAAATTTCGTGCAAATCGAAATATATATAGGGACTTTGGTGCACTATTTACCTTAAATCGGACGAAACAATATATGGGAGCTATATCTAAATCTGAACCTATTTTATTTAAACTTGGCACACATCATTCTGGACCTAATTCAGTACTCTGTGCCAAATTTCGTGCAAATCGATATATCTAAATCTGAACCGATTTTTCCCATTTTCAATAGGGTCATTGGGCCAATTAAGTGACCTGTGCCAAATTTCATCCAAATCGGATCATAAATGCGATCTGTATTTTGTTAACAAAAATACATGGACGGACGGACAGACGGACATGCATAAATCGACTCAGAAAGTGATTCTATGCATATTCTCAAAAGGAACAATGGATCTATCTTGATTATTTTTGCCTGTTACAAACATATGCACAAAGACATAATACCCTGTACCACACTGTGGTATCGGTAGTTATAACAAAATATGAAACGATTTTCGCCAGTTTAAATTTGGCTAAATTTATGAGCTGTCCCAATTTTTATGATGGACAGAATACGCTCTAATATGATATTAATCGTTCTTATTGAACGACCACGCTTCGGAGTAGCCTCCATATAACGGTATCTTTGAAGAGTTTGGACACGTTTTGCAATCATTTTGGATTGTCTTTGGGTGTCAAATCTTCCACATCTTGGTATAGCGCCCATTTTAAGAATTTTGAGGATTACAGGCATCTTTATTGGAGATTTTGTTATTTCGTTTTCTCCTTGAAGCCTTGGTCGATTTAAGGTGTTTTGAATATCTATCTAATGGTGGGTGTAAAAAGTTTGGCCCGGCCGAACATTACGACGTTATGGCAGGTTGCATTTACAGTTCGTATTTATTATTATTTATGATCCGAATAGGATGAACTTTGGCAAAGGTCACTTAAATGGTCCAAAGGCAAACCCCATTGACATTGGAGAAAATCGGTTCAGATTTGGATATAGGTCCCATATATATTTTCGTCCGATTTTAGGTAAATGGTGCACCAAACTCCCAACATTTGTTCGATTGAGACAAATTTTTGCACAGTGACTGGCTGATGTATGCGAAATTTTCTGAAATCAGCTCAGATTTAGAAATAACTTCCATATATTGTATCGTTCGATTTAATGTAAATGGTGCACCAAACTCCCAATATTTGTTCGATTGAGGCAACCTTTTTCACGGCGTACTGAAATATGTCCAAATTGATATATGCGAAGTTTGATTGAAATCGGTTTAGAGTAAGATATAGCTTCCATATATAATTTTGTCAGATTTATGTAAATGGTGCACCAAAATCCCAATATTTGTTCGATTGAGACAAAATGTTACACACTGTACTGAATTAGGACCTGACTGATGTATGGGAAATTTTATTGAAATCGGCTTAGATTCAGACATAGCTCCCATATATAGTTTCGACCAATTTTATGTTAATGGTACACCAAACTCCCAATATTTGGTAGGTACAGATTAATCTAAGCGATTTTTTGTTCAAATCGTTTCCAAATTAAGTATAGCTTCCATATATATTTTAGTCCGATTTTATATTTTTTTCCGATTGAGTCGAATAGCGTATTGAATTGAGCACCGACTGTTGTGTGTTATATTTTGTTGAAATCGGTCCAGATTTATCCGAACAAATGTATCATCCGAAGAGCCTAAATTTGTTCGTTTTACAAGGAATTTGTCATAGGGGATTGAATCATTTTAGTGCTATGTGCATTACATTTTGTAAAAATCGGTTCAGATTTTTTATATAGCTCTTATTTATATTTTTGATTGATTTTATGTAAATTTAGCCAAGAACGTTTTGTGTTAAGGTTTGTTGAATTCTGTTTAGATTTATATGGGAAATTAAAAATCGAAAAAAATCATAATTATTGAAAGACATTGATTCGGTTTATACGAAAACCGCAGTAGTAAAGTCGGACTGGGCCGACTATATGATACCATTCACCACTTTGGGTATATTCTACATATGTATCCTAACAGCCGTCGCGTTTTTTTATCTAACCGATTTCAGGGAATCTTGCCAGGGATTTTTTCTCAATGATCAGTACGTTGTGTCAATCGGCCTAGCTATGGATCTTTTCACAAGGCGTAGCAACACAATTTTAGACCTTATTCAGTACCCTATACAAAAATTCGTGCAAATCGAATGATTTTCCGAGACTTTGAAGCACCAATTACAAAAAATCGGATGAAAATACATATGGGAGCCATATCTAAATCTGAAACGATTTTCACGAAACTTTGTACACATCATTCTAGACTTAATTAAGCTTTGAACAGAATTGGCTCTAATTTTATTCTAGGTTTTCTCATTGAGAAAAAATCGCTCTACCAAAAAGTATTATTATTGACCCATGTTTCGGTATAGCCCTCATATAACGGTACCTCACAATCTTTCGTATTTTCAGAAGTTTGTATACGTTTTTTTAACAAATATCCTGAAGTTTGCTATTTTCTCTTCGGATGTCAAAAATTCCAAATTCCTACCTACCAAAAATTATAAATATGAGTGCCATTTTGGTATAGCCCACATGTTCGGTATTTTGAGGATTTCGGACCGTCAGACTTCATATCCTTATACCCTTCATGCCTTTGTGCATATGAATCGCCTTTTGAGAATATGCATAGCATCACTTTCTCAGATGATTTATGAATGTCCATCCGTACATAAGTTTTTTGTACAGGTCGCATATATGATCCGAATTGGATGAAATTTTGTACAGGTCACTTGTTTGATCCATGAACGAACCCTATTGAAATTGGCTCCCATATATATTTTTGTCCGATTTATTAAAAATGGTGCAATAAATATCCATATATATTTTCGTTCTATATTTTCGTCTGAGTTCATGCAAATTGTGTACCAAAAAATAACCGTTTCTTCGATCGAGATAAATTTTGGACAGCGCACTGAGCTTCTGCATACCAAATAGATGTTACCAAACGTTCAGATTTACATATAGGTCTCATACATAATATAGCTCGATTTCATACAAATGGTACACCAAAAAACCAAAGTCTTCCTCATTGACATGTAATTCTTCATAGATTTCAGAATGGTATATGTATGAGTTGTTTTAAATAGTTAAAATATGTGGTTAGCAGATTTAATTTCGTCCGATTTCATGTCAATGGTCCTCTAAAGATGCTATGTCTTTTCTATCTATAGGATATTATACATATGAGCATCTCTTGTATGTAACCAAAGTAGTGAATGGGATCATATATTCGGCCCCGTTCGACTTTTGAACTTTCCTTATTGGTTTTTTAATATGTACAAGGTCCTAGCCCATTCTGAAAGTCGAAGAGTTTGTTATTTCTTTTTCTCCTTGAAGACTTGGTCAATTTTAGTACTTTTGAATATTCACATAATGTTGGAGGGTATAAAAAGTTTGGCCCAGCCGAACTTAAGAAAGTTGTTACTTGTATTTTTATTGTAGGGTAAACCTGTCGTTACAAGTTACTCTTATCATATTAATTAAAAACTTGTGTTTCTAACCAGATATTAATTACATTACGTGTACATCCTGACATCACTTATACGCATTAAGGTACGATCCCCACGGTTTAGTTTAGAAATAGCTATAGTAATTAAAAAATAATGATTGTATGCTTTTAGAAAATTCATAACCATTTATTGCAAGAAGTTGTACTGTTCCCTTAATAAATAAAGGCTGAAATTTTTTAATATTTCGGAAAATATAATTTTTTCATGACGTCATGAGTCCGATTAAGCAATATTATCAATTTATTAGTCATCTATACAACAATACACGATTAAAGCTCTTTTTGGGTACACAAATTGCTTTATTTCTCCCTATTTGTACTTCATAACCCGAAATATGTCTGTTTCTGTAATATTGCATTTCCGAAACTATTCATTTCCGCATAAAGCTATTTGCCAAATTAAATTATTATAATTGATTACATCATTTCATGCTGTCGGCTAATGGATTGGAAATAATTATTCACATGAATAATTCTCTTAAAGTAATTGCATCTTTTATTTCGTATGTCTTCTTTTCTTTCTTATAAGAAATTATTGCAAACTGAAATATGTGTGCATTACTCATCCTGGAGGGTTGAAACGTCATTATTATTATTTCGCCTTTTGTTGTTGTGCTCTCATCGTTAAATACCACAAAACGAAGGCTCTTCAGCCGGATAATACTAATTAATGTAATACGAAAAATTAATTTGTCTTGCAAGTACTACTTCCGTTTAGAGGTTCAATACAATAATGGATTATTCACACATGGACAGACTGATTTCAAGATGTGGGGTGTAATTAATTGTGTATAGGTTTAAATTGGAGGTAAGTGGAATATGTCAAAATTTTAGAATCAATTTAGAAACATTTCTTGAACTATGGCATTTAAAATGCTAATTATTACAAATATTTAAGAGGCTATAGGTATATTTACAACCCTATTATAGAGGGTAGAAGGAAACAAGATAGGACCATATTTACTAATAGAACCATATTTACCC
This sequence comes from Musca vetustissima, assembly GCF_032173495.1. Lineage (NCBI taxonomy): Eukaryota > Metazoa > Arthropoda > Insecta > Diptera > Muscidae > Musca > Musca vetustissima. Next base: position 19,577 of record NW_026885693.1, on the reverse strand, counting down.
AGTTCTGGTTTAATGAGTACAATCATGGTCAGTGCAGGTCAATAACGAAAGTCATAAAAAATCGGCAAATGGAGGCTATGTCCAAACATCGAAATTGATTATTTTTGGTAGGAAAATGTGTTCAGAACTTTCAAAATGCTGAAGAATGGAATAGGGACCTTTACCAAAACAAGTTCCAAATTAAAAAATATATCAGTAAAAAAACTGGTAAAGTCGGATGGGGCGACAAAATTTCAAGTGAAAATCTCAAGAATTCTTGAAGATATAGGCGAGTTATTGTGTCAGCATCAAGTGACGACTATAGGGGTTCTCAAACTTTAAACGCGTTTTTCTCTAAACATTGGTTTTGCGAATGGCGGGCACGATAACTCAAAAACTAATACCCCAATCGATTCCAAATTTTTACACGTTTCTCTGTGAGTGTATAGCTATCGTATGAACTAGTATAAAGCCAATCGGTGAAAATCTTCCTTATTTTTATACTGGGTTTTTGGTAAAAAATCGACGATTTTCCGAAAATATTTTTTTCAAAAGCCGTTATTTTGTTAATTTTAGAGCGAAATCAATAATCCTAGTTCATACGAGAGCCAGACATGTACTATTTCCAACACCGTTTCAATTTTCGGATTCCGATGTTCCAATGATGAGTTATCATGCCCGCCTTAAAAATAAGGACATTTCTTTGATCACAAAAAACAACAACAAACATTTTTTGTAAATTAATTTTCCTCTGTTTTAAATCTGCAAATATATATATATATATATATATGTGCAAAGTTAACAAGCATTGGTATTGATTTACCACCCCCATTGAACATTTTGAAAAATTAAAATCGTGAATGGGGGGAGGGGGTTTCCCTTAAATAAATTAGGGCATATTTTGTAGGACAAACAAAATGTTACGCCAATATATCGTCTTTGGTAGATCATTTACCTAAAATCGGACGAACATATATATGGGAGCTTCATCTAAATCTGAACCGATTTCACTAAAACTTTACACACATTAGTATATACAAACTTTATATATATATATAAGACGAAAATAGCTAGCTATATGTAAATCTGAACCGATTTAAATAAAACTTGGCACTCGTTAGGATATAATAACTTCAGTAAGTTGTGAAATTGTGCAAATCGCCCTAAATTTGACCCTTTGGAGCTATATCTAAATCTGAATGGATTTTCACGAAACTTAACACACATCATTCTAAATCCTATTCAGTAACCTATGCCAAATTACGTGCAAATCGAAGTATATATAGGGACTTTGGTGCACCATTTTCATAAAATCGGAAATATCGAAAATATATGTGGGAGATATATCGAAATTTGAAGCAGGGTGCGGAGAATGATTAAAATACACTCTTTCTCACGAATACTCACGGCGAGAATTCGAATGTATTTCAATTTATCGCGAATGATAAAGTTACAATCAATGAATAAACATATGCAATCTCTCGCGAATGTTCGCATTGCACGAATAATTCACGAACGATAAAAAGTCGCTGCAAGCGTCGTCGATTCATTCATTCGCGAGCATTCTTTGTTGAAGAGTGTTTATTTGAAAATCTCAAAAAAATCATTCGCGAATGCTAGCAAGCGCAGCAATAAACAAAAGGGTCATAACAAATTTGTAAGCACACACAGCTAAATAATGAATGAACGTTTATGTATGCAAGAGTTCTTCGGCATTTTAAGGTCTTTAAACGCTTCTAACGCCTAGAAAACGCATTTTAATTTTCTGTGGTCTAAAAAGGCATTTTAAGGCCTTTAAACGCTTCTAACGCCTAGAAAACGCATTTTAATTTTCTGTGGTCTAAAAAGGCATTTTAAGGCATTTAAACGCTTCTATCGCCTAGAAAACGCATTTTAATTTTCTGTGGTCTAAAAAGACATTTTAAGGCCTTTAAACGCTTCTAACGCCTAGAAAACGCATTTTAATTTTCTGTGGTCTAAAAAGGCATTTTAAGGCCTTTAAACGCTTCTAATGCCTAAAACGCATTATAATTTTCCGTGGTCTAAAGAGGCATTTTAAGGCCTTTAAACGCTTCTAACGCCCAAAAAACACATTTTAATTTTCCGTGGTCTAAAAAGGCATTTAAAGGCCTTTAAACGCTTCTAACGCCTAGAAAACGCATTTTAATTTTCTGTGGTCTAAAAAGGAATTTTAAGGCCTTTAAACGCTTCTAACGCCTAGAAAACGCATTTTAATTTTCTGTGGTCTAAAAAAGGCATTTTAAGGCCTTTAAACGCTTCTTACGCACAAAAAAACGCAATTTTCTGTGGTCTTAAAAGGCATTTTAAGGCCTTTAAACGCTTCTAACGCCCAAAAACGCATTTTAATTTTCCGTGGTCTAAAAAGGCATTTTAAGGCCTTTAAACGCTTCTAACGCCTAGAAAACGCATTTTAATTTTCTGTGGTCTAAAAAGGCATTTTAAGGCCTTTAAACGCTTCTAACGCCTAGAAAACGCATTTTAATTTTCTGTGGTCTAAAAAGGCATTTTAAGGCCTTTAAACGCTTCTAACGCCTAGAAAACGCATTTTAATTTTCTGTGGTCTAAAAAGGCATTTTAAGGCCTTTAAACGCTTCTAACGCCTAGAAAACGCATTTTAATTTTCTGTGGTCTAAAAAGGCATTTTAAGGCCTTTAAACGCTTCTAACGCCTAGAAAACGCATTTTAATTTTCTGTGGTCTAAAAAGGCATTTTAAGGCCTTTAAACGCTTCTAACGCCTAGAAAACGCATTTTAATTTTCTGTGGTCTAAAAAGGCATTTTAAGGCCTTTAAACGCTTCTAACGCCTAGAAAACGCATTTTAATTTTCTGTGGTCTAAAAAGGCATTTTAAGGCCTTTAAACGCTTCTAACGCCTAGAAAACGCATTTTAATTTTCTGTGGTCTAAAAAGGCATTTTAAGGCCTTTAAACGCTTCTAACGCCTAGAAAACGCATTTTAATTTTCTGTGGTCTAAAAAGGCATTTTAAGGCCTTTAAACGCTTCTAACGCCTAGAAAACGCATTTTAATTTTCTGTGGTCTAAAAAGGCATTTTAAGGCCTTTAAACGCTTCTAACGCCTAGAAAACGCATTTTAATTTTCTGTGGTCTAAAAAGGCATTTTAAGGCCTTTAAACGCTTCTAACGCCTAGAAAACGCATTTTAATTTTCTGTGGTCTAAAAAGGCATTTTAAGGCCTTTAAACGCTTCTAACGCCTAGAAAACGCATTTTAATTTTCTGTGGTCTAAAAAGGCATTTTAAGGCCTTTAAACGCTTCTAACGCCTAGAAAACGCATTTTAATTTTCTGTGGTCTAAAAAGGCATTTTAAGGCCTTTAAACGCTTCTAACGCCTAGAAAACGCATTTTAATTTTCTGTGGTCTAAAAAGGCATTTTAAGGCCTTTAAACGCTTCTAACGCCTAGAAAACGCATTTTAATTTTCTGTGGTCTAAAAAGGCATTTTAAGGCCTTTAAACGCTTCTAACGCCTAGAAAACGCATTTTAATTTTCTGTGGTCTAAAAAGGCATTTTAAGGCCTTTAAACGCTTCTAACGCCTAGAAAACGCATTTTAATTTTCTGTGGTCTAAAAAGGCATTTTAAGGCCTTTAAACGCTTCTAACGCCTAGAAAACGCATTTTAATTTTCTGTGGTCTAAAAAGGCATTTTAAGGCCTTTAAACGCTTCTAACGCCTAGAAAACGCATTTTAATTTTCTGTGGTCTAAAAAGGCATTTTAAGGCCTTTAAACGCTTCTAACGCCTAGAAAACGCATTTTAATTTTCTGTGGTCTAAAAAGGCATTTTAAGGCCTTTAAACGCTTCTAACGCCTAGAAAACGCATTTTATTTTCTGTGGTCTAAAAAGGCATTTTAAGGCATTTAAACGCTTCTAACGCCTAGAAAACGCATTTTAATTTTCTGTGGTCTAAAAAGACATTTTAAGGCCTTTAAACGCTTCTAACGCCCAAAAAACGCATTTTAATTTTCCGTGGTATAAAAAGGCATTTTAAGGCCTTTAAACGCTTCTAACGCCTAGAAAACGCATTTTAATTTTCTGTGGTCTAAAAAGGCATTTTAAGGCATTTAAACGCTTCTAACGCCCAAAAAACTCATTTTAATTTTCCGTGGTCTAAAAAGACATTTTAAGACCTTTAAACGCTTCTAACGCCTAAAAAACGCATTTTAATTTTCCGTGGTATAAAAAGGCATTTTAAGGCCTTTAAACGCTTCTAACGCCTAAAAAACTCATTTTAATTTTCTGTGGTCTAAAAAGGCATTTTAAGGCCTTTAAACGCTTCTAACGCCTAGAAAACGCATTTTAATTTTCTGTGGTCTAAAAAGGCATTTTAAGGTCTTTAAACGCTTCTAACGCCTAGAAAACGCATTTTAATTTTCTGTGGTCTAAAAAGGCATTTTAAGGCATTTAAACGCTTCTAACGCCTAGAAAACGCATTTTAATTTTCTGTGGTCTAAAAAGGCATTTTAAGGCCTTTAAACGCTTCTAACGCCTAGAAAACGCATTTTACTTTTCTGTGGTCTAAAAAGGGCGCTTCTAACGCCCAAAAAACGCATTTTAATTTTCCGTGGTCTAAAAAGGCCTTTAAACGCTTCTAATGCCCAAAAAACGCATTTTAATTTTCTGTGGTCTGAAAAGGCATTTTAAGGCCTTTAAACGCTTCTAACGCCCAAAAAACACATTTTAATTTTCTGTGGTCTAAAAAGGCATTTTAAGGCCTTTAAACGCTTCTAACGCCTAAAAAACGCATTTTAATTTTCTGTGGTCTAAAAAAATATTTTAAGACCTTTGAATTTGTTCTAACGCCTAAAAAAAACGCATTTTAAGTTTCTGTGGTCTAAAAAGGCATTTTAAGGCCTTTAAACGCTTCTAACGCCTAGAAAACGCATTTTAATTTTCTGTGGTCTAAAAAGGCATTTTAAGGCCTTTAAACGCTTCTAACGCCTAGAAAACGCATTTTAATTTTCTGTGGTCTAAAAAGGCATTTTAAGGCCTTTAAACGCTTCTAACGCCTAGAAAACGCATTTTAATTTTCTGTGGTCTAAAAAGGCATTTTAAGGCCTTTAAACGCTTCTAACGCCTAGAAAACGCATTTTAAGGCCTTTAAACGCTTCTAACGCCTAGAAAACGCATTTTAATTTTCTGTGGTCTAAAAAGACATTTTAAGGCCTTTAAACGCTTCTAACGCCTAGAAAACGCATTTTAATTTTCTGTGGTCTAAAAAGGCATTTTAAGGCCTTTAAACGCTTCTAACGCCTAGAAAACGCATTTTAATTTTCTGTGGTCTAAAAAGGCATTTTAAGGCCTTTAAACGCATTTTAATTTTCTGTCGTTTTAATTTTCTGTCGTCTAAAAAGGCATTTTAAGGCCTTTAAACGCTTCTAACGCCTAGAAAACGCATTTTAATTTTCTGTGGTCTAAAAAGGCATTTTAAGGCCTTTAAACGCTTCTAACGCCTAGAAAACGCATTTTAATTTTCTGTGGTCTAAAAAGGCATTTTAAGGCCTTTAAACGCTTCTAACGCCTAGAAAACGCATTTTAATTTTCTGTGGTCTAAAAAGGCATTTTAAGGCCTTTAAACGCTTCTAACGCCTAGAAAACGCATTTTAATTTTCTGTGGTCTAAAAAGGCATTTTAAGGCATTTAAACGCTTCTAACGCCTAGAAAACGCATTTTAATTTTCTGTGGTCTAAAAAGGCATTTTAAGGCCTTTAAACGCTTCTAACGCCTAGAAAACGCATTTTACTTTTCTGTGGCATTTAAGGCCTTTAAACGCTTCTAACGCCTAGAAAACGCATTTTAATTTTCTGTGGTCTAAAAAGGCATTTTAAGGCCTTTAAACGCTTCTAACGCCTAGAAAACGCATTTTAATTTTCTGTGGTCTAAAAAGGCATTTTAAGGCCTTTAAACGCTTCTAACGCCTAGAAAACGCATTTTAATTTTCTGTGGTCTAAAAAGGCATTTTAAGGCCTTTAAACGCTTCTAACGCCTAGAAAACGCATTTTAATTTTCTGTGGTCTAAAAAGGCATTTTAAGGCCTTTAAACGCTTCTAACGCCTAGAAAACGCATTTTAATTTTCTGTGGTCTAAAAAGGCATTTTAAGGCCTTTAAACGCTTCTAACGCCTAGAAAACGCATTTTAATTTTCTGTGGTCTAAAAAGGCATTTTAAGGCATTTAAACGCTTCTAACGCCCAAAAAACGCATTTTAATTTTCTGTGGTCTAAAAAGGCATTTTAAGGCCTTTAAACGCTTGTAACGGCCAAAAAACGCATTTTAATTTTCTGTGGTCTAAAAAGGCATTTTAAGGCCTTTAAACGCTTCTAACGCCTAAAAAATGCATTTTAATTTTCTGTAGTCTAAAAGGCATTTTAAGCCCTTTAAACGCTTCTAACGCCTAAAAAACTCATTTTAATTTTCCGTGGTCTAAAAAGGCATTTTAAGGCCTTAAAACGCTTCTAAAACCCAAAAAGCGCATTTTAATTTTCTGTGGTTCTAAAGCCCAAAAAACGCATTTTAATTTTCCGTGGTCTAAAAAGACATTTTAAGGCCTTTAAACGCTTCTAACGCCTAAAAAACGCATTTTAATTTTCCGTGGTATAAAAAGGCATTTTAAGGCCTTTAAACGCTTCTAACGCCCAAAAAACACATTTTAATTTCCGGTGGTCTAAAAAGGCATTTTAAGGCCTTTGAACGCTTCTAACGCCCAAAAAACGCATTTTACTTTCCTGTGGTCTAAAAAGGGCGCTTCTAACGCCCAAAAAACGCATTTTAATTTTCCGTGGTCTAAAAAGGCCTTTAAACGCTTCTAATGCCCAAAAAACGCATTTTAATTTTCTGTGGTCTGAAAAGGCATTTTAAGGCCTTTAAACGCTTCTAACGCCTAAATAACGCATTTTAATTTTCTGTGGTCTAAAAAGGCATTTTAAGGCCTTTAAACGCTTCTAACGCCTAGAAAACGCATTTTAATTTTCTGTGGTCTAAAGAGGCATTTTAAGGCCTTTAAACGCTTCTAACGCCCAAAAAACACATTTTAATTTCCGGTGGTCTAAAAAGGCATTTTAAGGCCTTTGAACGCTTCTAACGCCCAAAAAACGCATTTTACTTTCCTGTGGTCTAAAAAGGGCGCTTCTAACGCCCAAAAAACGCATTTTAATTTTCCGTGGTCTAAAAAGGCCTTTAAACGCTTCTAATGCCCAAAAAACGCATTTTAATTTTCTGTGGTCTGAAAAGGCATTTTAAGGCCTTTAAACGCTTCTAACGCCTAAATAACGCATTTTAATTTTCTGTGGTCTAAAAAGGCATTTTAAGGCCTTTAAACGCTTCTAACTTCCAAAAAACGCATTTTAATTTTCTGTGGTCTAAAAAAATATTTTAAGACCTTTAAACGCTTCTAACGCCTAAAAAAAACGCATTTTAATGTTTTGTGGTCTAAAAAGGCATTTTAAGGCCTTTAAACGCTTCCAACGCCCAAAAAACGCATTTTAATTTTCCGTGGTCTAAAAAGGCATTTTAAGGCCTTTAAACGCTTCTAACGCCCAAAAAAACGCATTTTAATTTTCTGTGGTCTAAAAAGGCATTTTAAGGCCTTTAAACGCTTCTAACGCCCAAAAAACGCATTTTAATTTTCTGTGGTCTAAAAAGGCATTTTAAGGCCTTTAAACGCTTCTAACGCCCAAAAAAACGCATTTTAATTTTCTGTGGTCTAAAAAAGCATTTTAAGGTCTTTAAGCGCTTCTAACGCCTAAAAAACGCATTTTAATTTTCTGTGGTCCAAAAAGGCATTTTAAGGCGTTTAAACGCTTCTAACGCCCAAAAAAACTCATTTAAATTTTCTGTGGTCTAATAAGGCATTTTAAGGCCTTTAAACGCTTCTAACGCCTAGAAAACGCATTTTAATTTTCTGTGGTCTAAAAAGGCATGTTAAGGCCTTTAAACGCTTCTAACGCCTAGAAAACGCATTTTAATTTTCTGTGGTCTAAAGAGACGTTTTAGGGCCTTTAAACGCTTCTAACGCCTAGAAAACGCATTTTAATTTTCTGTGGTTTAAAAAGGCATTTTAAGGCCTTTAAACGCTTCTAACGCCTAGAAAACGCATTTTAATTTTCCGTGGTCTAAAAAGGCATCTTAAGCTTTTAAACGCTTCTAACGCCCAAAAAACGCATTTTCATTTTCTGTAGTCTAAAAAGGCATTTTAAGGCCTTTAAACGCTTCTAACGCCTAAAAAACGCATTTTAATTTTCCGTGGTCTAAAAGGCATTTTAAGGCCTTTAAACGCTTCTAACGCCTAGAAAACGCATTTTAATTTTCTGTGGTCTAAAAAGGCATTTTAAGGCCTTTAAACGCTTCTAACGCCTAGAAAACGCATTTTAATTTTCTGTGGTTTAAAAAAAAAAACGCATTTTAATTTTCTGTGGTCTAAAAAGACATTTTAAGGCCTTTAAACGCTTCTAACGCCTAGAAAACGCATTTTAATTTTCTGTGGTCTAAAAAGGCATTTTAAGGCCTTTAAACGCTTCTAACGCCTAAAAAACGCATTTTAATTTTCTGTGGTCTAAAAAGGCATTTTAACGCTTCTAACGCCTAGAAAACGCATTTTAATTTTCTGTGGTCTAAAAAGGCATTTTAAGGCGTTTAAACGCTTCTAACGCCCAAAAAACGCATTTTAATTTTCAGTGGTCTAAAAAGGAATTTTAAGACGTTTAAAAGCTTCTAACGCCCAAAAAACGCATTTTAATTTTCTGTGGTCTAAAAAGGCATTTAAACGCTTCTAATGCCCAAAAAACGCATTTTAATTTTCTGTGGTCTGAAAAGGCATTTTAAGGCCTTTAAACGCTTCTAACGCCTAAATAACGCATTTTAATTTTCTGTGGTCTAAAAAGGCATTTTAAGGCCTTTAAACGCTTCTAACGCCTAAAAAACACATTTTAATTTTATGTTGTCTAAAAAGGCATTTTAAGACCTTTAAACGCTTCTAACGCCTAAAAAAAAAACGCATTTTAATTTTCCGTGGTCTAAAAAGGCATTTTAAGGCCTTTAAACGCTTCTAAAGCCCAAAAAACGCATTTTAATTTTCCGTGGTCTAAAAAGGGCGCTTCTAACGCCCAAAAAACGCATTTTAATTTTCCGTGGTCTAAAAAGGCCTTTAAACGCTTCTAATGCCCAAAAAACGCATTTTAATTTTCTGTGGTCTAAAAAGGCATTTTAAGGCCTTTAAACGCTTCTAACGCCTAGATAACGCATTTTAATTTTCTGTGGTCTAAAAAGGCATTTTAAGGCCTTTAAACGCTTCTAACGCCTAGAAAACGCATTTTAATTTTCTGTGGTCTAAAGAGGCATTTTAAGGCCTTTAAACGCTTCTAACGCCCAAAAAACACATTTTAATTTCCGGTGGTCTAAAAAGGCATTTTAAGGCCTTTGAACGCTTCTAACGCCCAAAAAACGCATTTTACTTTCCTGTGGTCTAAAAAGGGCGCTTCTAACGCCCAAAAAAACGCATTTTAATTTTCCGTGGTCTAAAAAGGCCTTTAAACGCTTCTAATGCCCAAAAAACGCATTTTAATTTTCTGTGGTCTGAAAAGGCATTTTAAGGCCTTTAAACGCTTCTAACGCCTAAATAACGCATTTTAATTTTCTGTGGTCTAAAAAGGCATTTTAAGGCCTTTAAACGCTTCTAACTTCCAAAAAACGCATTTTAATTTTCTGTGGTCTAAAAAAATATTTTAAGACCTTTAAACGCTTCTAACGCCTAAAAAAACGCATTTTAATGTTTTGTGGTCTAAAAAGGCATTTTAAGGCCTTTAAACGCTTCCAACGCCCAAAAAACGCATTTTAATTTTCCGTGGTCTAAAAAGGCATTTTAAGGCCTTTAAACGCTTCTAACGCCCAAAAAACGCATTTTAATTTTCTGTGGTCTAAAAAGGCATTTTAAGGCCTTTAAACGCTTCTAACGCCCAAAAAACGCATTTTAATTTTCTGTGGTCTAAAAAGGCATTTTAAGGCCTTTAAACGCTTCTAACGCCCAAAAAAACGCATTTTAATTTTCTGTGGTCTAAAAAAGCATTTTAAGGTCTTTAAGCGCTTCTAACGCCTAAAAAACGCATTTTAATTTTCTGTGGTCCAAAAAGGCATTTTAAGGCGTTTAAACGCTTCTAACGCCCAAAAAAACTCATTTAAATTTTCTGTGGTCTAATAAGGCATTTTAAGGCCTTTAAACGCTTCTAACGCCTAAAAAACGCATTTTAATTTTCCGTGGTCTAAAAAGGCATTTTAAGGCCTTTAAACGCTTCTAACGCTTAAAAACGCATTTTAATTTTCTGTGGTCTAAAAGGCATTTTAAGGCCTTTAAACACTTCTAACGCCTAAAAACCGCATTTTAATTTTCCGTGGTACAAAAAGGCATTTTAAGGCCTTTAAACGCTTCTAACGGTTAAAAAACGCATTTTAATTTTCCGTGGTCTAAAAGGCATTTTAAGGTCTTTAAACGCTTCTAACGCTCAAAAACGCATTTTCATTTTCTGTAGTCTAAAAAGGCATTTTAAGGCCTTTAAACGCTTCTAACGCCTTAAAAACGCATTTTAATTTTCTGTTGTTTAAAAAGGCATTTAAACGCTTGTAACGCCTAAAAAACGCATTTTAATTTTCTGTGGTCTAAAAAGGCATTTTAAGGCCTTTAAACGCTTCTAACTCATAGATAACGCAGTTTAATTTTCTGTAAAAAGGCATTTTAAGCCCTTTAAATGCATTTTTTAATTTTCCGTGGTCTAAAAAGGCATTTTAAGGCCTTAAAACGCTTCTAAAACCCAAAAAGCGCATTTTAATTTTCTGTGGTTCTAAAGCCCAAAAAACTCATTTTAATTTTCCGTGGTCTAAAAAGACATTTTAAGGCCTTTAAACGCTTCTAACGCCTAAAAAACGCATTTTAATTTTCCGTGGTATAAAAAGGCATTTTAAGGCCTTTAAACGCTTCTAACGCCCAAAAAACGCATTTTAATTTTCTGTGGTCTCAAAAGGCATTTTAAGGCCTTTTAACGCTTCTAACGCCCAAAAAACACATTTTAATTTCCGGTGGTCTAAAAAGGCATTTTAAGGCCTTTGAACGCTTCTAACGCCCAAAAAGCGCATTTTAATTTTCTGTGCTTCTAAAGCCCAAACAACGCATTTTAATTTTCCGTGGTCCCTTTAAACGCTTCTAACGCCTAGAAAACGCATTTTAATTTTCTGTGGTCTAAAAAGGCATTTTAAGGCCTTTAAACGCTTCTAACGCATAGAAAACGCATTTTAATTTTCTGTGGTCTAAAAAGGCATTTAAAGGCCTTTAAACGCTTCTAACGCCTAGAAAACGCATTTTAATTTTCTGTGGTCTAAAAAGGCATTTTAAGACCTTTAAACGCTTCTAACGCCTAGAAAACGCATTTTAATTTTCTGTGGTCTAAAAAGGCATTTTAAGGCCTTAAGACGCTTCTAACGCCCAAAAAAACGCATTTTAATTTTCTGTGGTCTAAAAAGGCATATTAAGGCATTTAAACGCTTCCAACGCCTAGAAAACGCATTTTAATTTTCTGTGGTCTAAAAAGGCATTTTAAGGCCTTTAAACGCTTCTAACGCCCAAAAAACGCATTTTAATTTTCTGTGGTCTCAAAAGGCATTTTAAGGCCTTTAAACGCTTCTAACGCCCAAAAAACACATTTTAATTTCCGGTGGTCTAAAAAGGCATTTTAAGGCCTTTGAACGCTTCTAACGCCCAAAAAACGCATTTTACTTTCCTGTGGTTAAAAAGGGCGCTTCTAACGCCCAAAAAAACGCATTTTAATTTTCCGTGGTCTAAAAAGGCCTTTAAACGCTTCAAATGCCCAAAAAACGCATTTTAATTTTCTGTGGTCTAAAAAGGCATTTTAAGGCCTTTAAACGCTTCTAACGCCCAAAAAACGCATTTTAATTTTCCGTGTCTAAAAATGCATTTTAAGGCCTTTAAACGCTTCTAACGCCTAAAAACGCATTTTAATTTTCTGTGGTCTAAAAATGCATTTTAAGGCCTTTAAACGCTTCTAACGCCCAAAAAACGCATTTTAATTTTCCGTGGTCTAAAAAGGCATTTTAAGGCCTTTAAACGCTTCTAAAAAACGCATTTTAATTTTCTGTGGTCTAAAAAGGCATTTTAAGGCATTTAAACGCTTCTAACGCCCAAAAACGCATTTTAATTTTCCGTGGTCTAAAAAGGCATTTTAAGGCCTTTAAACGCTTCTAACGCCCAAAAAACGCATTTTAATTTTCCGTGGTCTAAAAAGGCATTTTAAGGCCTTTAAACGCTTCTAACGCCTAAAAAACGCATTTTAATTTTCAGTGGTCTAAAAAGGCATTTTAAGGCCTTTAAACGCTTCTAACGCCTAAAAACGCATTTTAATTTTCGGTGGTCTAAAAAGGCATTTTAAGGCCTTTAAACGCTTCTAACGCCTAAAAAAACGCATTTTAATTTTCGGTGGTCTAAAAAGGCATTTTAAGGCCTTTAAACGCTTCTAACGCCTAAAAACGCATTTTAATTTTCTATGGTCTAAAAAGGCATTTTAAGGCCTTTAAACGCTTCTAACGCCTAAAAACGCATTTTAATTTTCTGTGGTCTAAAAGGCATTTTAAGGCCTTTAAACGCTTCTAACGCCTAGAAAACGCATTTTAATTTTCTGTGGTCTAAAAAAAACGGCATTTTAAGGCCTTTAAACGCTTCTAACGCCTAAAAAACGCATTTTAATTTTCTGTGGTCTAAAAAGGCATTTTAAGGCCTTTAAACGCTTCTAACGCCCAAAAAACGCATTTTAATTTTCTGTGGTCTAAAAAGGCATTTTAAGGCCTTTAAACGCTTCTAACGCCCAAAAAACGCATTTTAATTTTCTGTGGTCTAAAAAGGCATTTTAAGGCCTTTAAACGCTTGTAACGCCAAAAAACGCATTTTTATTTTCTGTGGTCTAAAAAGGCATTTTAAGGCCTTTAACGCTTCTAACGCCCAAAAAACGCATTTTAATTTTCTGTGGTCTAAAAAGGCAATTTAAGGCCTTTAAACGCTTCTAACGCCCAAAAAACGCATTTTAATTTTCTGTGGTCTAAAAAGGCAAAAAGACATTTTAAGGCCTTTAAAATCTTCTAACGCCTAAAAAACGCATTTTAATTTTCTGTGGTCTAAAAAGGCATTTTAAGGCCTTTAAACGCTTCTAACGCCAAAAAAACGCATTTTAATTTTCTGTTTTAATTATCTGTGGTCTAAAAAGGCATTTTAAGGCGTTTAAACGCTTCTAACGCCCAAAAAACGCATTTTATTTTTCTGTGGTCTAAAAAGGCATTTTAAGGCCTTTAAACGCTTCTAACGCCCAAAAAACGCATTTTAATTTTCTGTGGTCTAAAAAGACATTTTAAGGCGTTTAAACGCTTCTAACGCCTAAAAAACGCATTTTAATTTTCTGTGGTCTAAAAAGGCATTTTAAGGCCTTTAAACGCTTCTAACGCCAAAAAAACGCATTTTAATTTTCGGTGGTCTAAAAAGGCATTTTAAGGCCTTTATACGCTTCTAACGCCTAAAAAAAACGCATTTTAATTTTCTGTTTTTTAAAAGGGCAATTTAAGGCCTTTAAACGTTTCTAACGCCGAAAAAACGCATTTTAATTTTCCGTGGTCTAAAAAGGCTTTTAAGGCCTTTAAACGCTTCTAACCCCTTTAATTTTCGGTGGTCTAAAAAGGCATTTTAAGGCGTTTAAACGCTTCTAACGCCCAAAAAACGCATTTTAATTTTCCGTGGGCTAAAAAGGCATTTTAAGGCCTTTAAACGCTTCTAACGCCTAAAAAACGCATTTTAATTTTCTGTGGTATAAAAAGGCATTTTAAGGCCTTTAAACGCTTCTAACGCCCAAAAAACGCATTTTAATTTTCCGTGGTCTAAAAAGGCATTTTAAGGCCTTTAAACGCTTCTAACGCCTAAAAACGCATTTTAATTTTCTGTGGTCTAAAAAGGCATTTTAAGGCCTTTCAACGCTTCTAACGCCTAAAAAACGCATTTTAATTTTCTGTGGTCTAAAAAGGCATTTTTAAGGCCTTTAAACGCTTCTAACGCCCAAAAAACGCATTTTAATTTTCTGTGGTCTAAAAAGGCATTTTAAGGCCTTTAAACGCTTCTAACGCCTGAAAACGCATTTTAATTTTCTGTGGTCGCTTAAAAAGGCATTTTAAGGCCTTTAAACGATTCTAACGCCTAAAAAACGCATTTTAATGTTCTGTGGTCTAAAAAGGCATTTTAAGGCCTTTAAACGCTTCTAACGCCTAAAAACGCATTTTAATTTTCTGTGGTCTAAAAAGGCATTTTAAGGCCTTTAAACGCTTCTAACGCCTAAAAAACGCATTTTAATTTTCTGTGGTCTAAAAAGGCATTTTAAGGCCTTTAAACGCTTCTAACGCCTAAAAAACGCATTTTAATTTTCTGTGGTCTAAAAAGGCATTTTAAGGCCTTTAAACGCTTCTAACGCCTAAAAAACGCATTTTAATTTTCCGCGGTCTAAAAAGGCATTTTAAGGCCTTTAAACGCTTCTAACGCCCAAAAAACGCATTTTAATTTTCTGTGGTCTAAAAAGGCATTTTAAGGCCTTTAAACGCTTCTAACGCCTAAAAAACGCATTTTAATTTTCTGTGGTCTAAAAGGCATTTTAAGGCCTTTAAACGCTTCTAACGCCTAAAAAACGCATTTTAATTTTCTGTGGTCTAAAAAGGCATTTTAAGGCCTTTGAACCCTTCTAACGCCCAAAAAACGCATTTTAATTTTCTGTGGTCTAAAAAGGCATTTTAAGGCCTTTAAACGCTTCTAACGCCTAGAAAACGCATTTTAATTTTCTGTGGTCTAAAAAGGCATTTTAAGGCCTTTAAACGCTTCTAACGCCGAGAAAACGCATTTTAATTTTCTGTGGTCTAAAAAGGCATTTAAACGCTTCTAACGCCCAAAAAACGCATTTTAATTTTCTGTGGTCTAAAAAGGCATTTTAAGGCCTTTAAACGCTTCTAACGCCTAAAAAACGCATTTTAATTTTCCGTGGTCTAAAAAGGCATTTTAAGGCCTTTAAACGCTTCTAACAAACGCATTTTAATTTTCTGTGGTCTAAAAAGGCATTTTAAGGCCTTTAAACGCTTCTAACGCCTAGAAAACGCATTTTAATTTTCTGTGGTCTAAAAAGGCATTTTAAGGCCTTTAAACGCTTCTAACGCCTAGAAAACGCATTTTAATTTTCTGTGGTCTAAAAAGGCATTTTAAGGCCTTTAAACGCTTCTAACGCCGAGAAAACGCATTTTAATTTTCTGTGGTCTAAAAAGGCATTTTAAGGCCTTTAAACGCTTCTAACGCCTAAAAAACGCATTTTAATTTTCTGTGGTCTAAAAAGGCATTTTAAGGCATTTAAACGCTTCTAACGCCCAAAAAACGCATTTTAATTTTCCGTGGTCTAAAAAGGCATTTTAAGGCCTTTAAACGCTTCTAACGCCTAAAAAACGCATTTTAATTTTCTGTGGTCTAAAAAGGCATTTTAAGGCCTTTAAACGCTTCTAACGCCCAAAAAACGCATTTTAATTTTCTGTGGTCTAAAAAGGCATTTTAAGGCCTTTAAACGCTTCTAACGCCTAAAAAACGCATTTTAATTTTCTGTGGTCTAAAAAGGCATTTTAAGGCCTTTAAACGCTTCTAACGCCTAAAAAACGCATTTTAATTTTCTGTGGTCTAAAAAGGCATTTTAAGGCCTTTAAACGCTTCTAACGCCCAAAAAACGCATTTTAATTTTCCGTGGTCTAAAAAGGCATTTTAAGGCCTTTAAACGCTTCTAACGCCCAAAAAACGCATTTTAATTTTCCGTGGTCTAAAAAGGCATTTTAAGGCCTTTAAACGCTTCTAACGCCTAGAAAACGCATTTTAATTTTCTGTGGTCTAAAAAGGCATTTTAAGGCATTTAAACGCTTCTAACGCCTAAAAAACGCATTTTAATTTTCCGTGGTCTAAAAAGGCATTTTAAGGCCTTTAAACGCTTCTAACGCCCAAAAAACGCATTTTAATTTTCCGTGGTCTAAAAAGGCATTTTAAGGCCTTTAAACGCTTCTAACGCATAAAAAACGCATTTTAATTTTCTGTGGTCTAAACGCTTCTAACGCCCAAAAAACGCATTTTAATTTTCTGTGGTCTAAAAAGGCATTTTAAGGCCTTTAAACGCTTCTAACGCCCAAAAACGCATTTTAATTTTCTGTGGTCTAAAAAGGCATTTTAAGGCCTTTAAACGCTTCTAACGCCTAAAAAACGCATTTTAATTTTCTGTGGTCTAAAAAGGCATTTTAAGGCCTTTAAACGCTTCTAACGCCCAAAAAACGCATTTTAATTTTCCGTGGTCTAAAAAGGCATTTTAAGGCCTTTAAACGCTTCTAACGCCTAAAAAACGCATTTTAATTTTCTGTGGTCTAAAAAGGCATTTTAAGGCCTTTAAACGCTTCTAACGCCTAAAAAACGCATTTTAATTTTCTGTGGTCTAAAAAGGCATTTTAAGGCCTTTAAACGCTTCTAACGCCCAAAAAACGCATTTTAATTTTCTGTGGTCTAAAAAGGCATTTTAAGGCCTTTAAACGCTTCTAACGCCTAAAAAAAAAAAAGAAGGCTTTTTAAGGCCTTTAAACGCTTCTAACGCCTAAAAAACGCATTTTAATTTTCGGTGGTATAGAAAAGCATTTTAAGGCCTTTAAACGCTTCTAACGCCTAAAAAGGCATTTTAAGGCCTTTAAACGCTTCTAACGCCTAAAAAACGCATTTTAATTTTCGGTGGTCTAAAAAGGCATTTTAAGGCCTTTAAACGCTTCTAACGCCTAAAAAACGCATTTTAATTTTCTGTGGTCTAAAAAGGCATTTTAAGGCCTTTAAACGCTTCTAACGCCCAAAAAACGCATTTTAATTTTCTGTGGTCTAAAAAGGCATTTTAAGGCCTTTAAACGCTTCTAACGCCCAAAAAACGCATTTTAATTTTCTGTGGTCTAAAAAGGCATTTTAAGGCCTTTAAACGCTTCTAACTCCTAAAAAACACATTTTAAGGCCTTTAAACGCTTCTAACGCCTAAAAAACGCATTTTAATTTTCTGTGGTCTAAAAAGGCATTTTAAGGCCTTTAAACGCTTCTAACTCCTAGAAAACGCATTTTAATTTTCTGTGGTCTAAAAAGGCATTTTAAGGCCTTTAAACGCTTCTAACGCCCAAAAAACGCATTTTAATTTTCTGTGGTCTAAAAAGGCATTTTAAGGCCTTTAAACGCTTCTAACGCCCAAAAAACGCATTTTAATTTTCCGTGGTCTAAAAAGGCATTTTAAGGCCTTTAAACGCTTCTAACGCCCAAAAAACGCATTTTAATTTTCCGTGGTCTAAAAAGGCATTTTAAGGCCTTTAAACGCTTCTAACGCCCAAAAAACGCATTTTAATTTTCCGTGGTCTAAAAAGGCATTTTAAGGCCTTTAAACGCTTCTAACGCCCAAAAAACGCATTTTAATTTTCCGTGGTCTAAAAAGGCATTTTAAGGCCTTTAA
This sequence comes from Musca vetustissima, assembly GCF_032173495.1. NCBI lineage: Eukaryota > Metazoa > Arthropoda > Insecta > Diptera > Muscidae > Musca > Musca vetustissima. The sequence continues at coordinate 1,997 of NW_026885693.1, read as the reverse complement.
ACGCTTCTAACGCCCAAAAAACGCATTTTAATTTTCCGTGGTCTAAAAAGGCATTTTAAGGCCTTTAAACGCTTCTAACGCCTAAAAAACGCATTTTAATTTTCTGTGGTCTAAAAAGGCATTTTAAGGCCTTTAAACGCTTCTAACGCCCAAAAAACGCATTTTAATTTTCCGTGGTCTAAAAAGGCATTTTAAGGCCTTTAAACGCTTCTAACGCCCAAAAAACGCATTTTAATTTTCTGTGGTCTAAAAAGGCATTTTAAGGCCTTTAAACGCTTCTAACGCCCAAAAAACGCATTTTAATTTTCTGTGGTCTAAAAAGGCATTTTAAGGCGTTTAAACGCTTCTAACGCCTAAAAAACGCATTTTAATTCTCTGTGGTCTAAAAACGCATTTTAAGGCGTTTAAACGCTTCTAACGCCCAAAAACGCATTTTAATTTTCTGTGGTCTAAAAAGGCATTTTAAGGCGTTTAAACGCTACTAACGCCCAAAAAACGCATTTTAATTTTCTGTGGTCTAAAAAGGCATTTTAAGGCCTTTAAACGCTTCTAACGCCCAAAAAACGCATTTTAATTTTCTGTGGTCTAAAAAGGCATTTTAAGGCCTTTAAACGCTTCTAACGCCCAAAAAACGCATTTTAATTTTCCGTGGTCTAAAAAGGCATTTTAAGGCCTTTAAACGCTTCTAACGCCCAAAAAACGCATTTTAATTTTCTGTGGTCTAAAAAGGCATTTTAAGGCCTTTAAACGCTTCTAACGCCCAAAAAACGCATTTTAATTTTCCGTGGTCTAAAAAGGCATTTTAAGGCCTTTAAACGCTTCTAACGCCAAAAAAACGCATTTTAATTTTCCGTGGTCTAAAAAGGCATTTTAAGGCCTTTAAACGCTTCTAACGCCCAAAAAACGCATTTTAATTTTCTGTGGTCTAAAAAGGCATTTTAAGGCCTTTAAACGCTTCTAACGCCCAAAAAACGCATTTTAATTTTCCGTGGTCTAAAAAGGCATTTTAAGGCCTTTAAACGCTTCTAACGCCTAAAAAACGCATTTTAATTTTCCGTGGTCTAAAAAGGCATTTTAAGGCCTTTAAACGCTTCTAACGCCCAAAAAACGCATTTTAATTTTCTGTGGTCTAAAAAGGCATTTTAAGGCCTTTAAACGCTTCTAACGCCCAAAAAACGCATTTTAATTTTCTGTGGTCTAAAAAGGCATTTTAAGGCCTTTAAACGCTTCTAACGCCCAAAAAACGCATTTTAATTTTCCGTGGTCTAAAAAGGCATTTTAAGGCCTTTAAACGCTTCTAACGCCCAAAAAACGCATTTTAATTTTCCGTGGTCTAAAAAGGCATTTTAAGGCCTTTAAACGCTTCTAACGCCCAAAAAACGCATTTTAATTTTCTGTGGTCTAAAAAGACATTTTAAGGCCTTTAAACGCTTCTAACGCCTAAAAAACGCATTTTAATTTTCTGTGGTCCAAAAAGGCATTTTAAGGCGTTTAAACGCTTCTAACGCCCAAATAACGCATTTTAATTTAATGGTCTAAAAAGGCATTTTAAGGCCTTTAAACGCTTCTAACGCCCAAAAAACGCATTTTAATTTTCCGTGGTCTAAAAAGGCATTTTAAGGCCTTTAAACGCTTCTAACGCCCAAAAAACGCATTTTAATTTTCTGTGGTCTAAAAAGGCATTTTAAGGCCTTTAAACGCTTCTAACGCCCAAAAAACGCATTTTAATTTTCTGTGGTCTAAAAAGGCATTTTAAGGCCTTTAAACGCTTCTAACGCCCAAAAAACGCATTTTAATTTTCTGTGGTCTAAAAAGGCATTTTTAAGGCCTTTAAACGCTTCTAACACCCAAAAAACGCATTTTAATTTTCCGTGGTCTAAAAAGGCATTTTAAGGCCTTTAAACGCTTCTAACGCCCAAAAAACGCATTTTAATTTTCCGTGGTCTAAAAAGGCATTTTAAGGCCTTTAAACGCTTCTAACGCCCAAAAAACGCATT
>NW_026885692.1:0-6900 GCF_032173495.1 Musca vetustissima | reverse complement strand
AGGTAAAGTTCACATTTTGAAGGCAAAACTTGAGATTTTCTTACTTTGACATGGTAGTTGATTTTGAGAAAACGGGTTGAGTTACAACCAAACTAAAAGCGCATATAGCATTACGCAGACGTACTAATAAGAATTACATCATTGATTCTTTGATTACATGCAAGAAAAAGTTTTTTCAGTATGTAGGTAAATTTCACATTTTGAAGGCAAAATTTGAGAATTTCTTACTTTGACATGGTAGTTGATTTTGAGAAAACGGGTTGAGTTACAACCAAACTAAAAGCGCATATAGCATTACGCAGACGTACTAATAAGAATTACAACATTGATTCTTTGATTACATGCACCAAAAAGTTTTTTCAGTATGTAGGTAAATTTCACATTTTGAAGGCAAAGTTGAGATTTTCTTACTTTGACATGGTAGTTGATTTTGAGAAAACGGGTTGAGTTACAACCAAACTAAAAGCGCATATAGCATTACGCAGACGTACTAATAAGAATTACATCATTGATTCTTTGATTACATGCACCAAAAAGTTTTTTCAGTATGTAGGTAAATTTCACATTTTGAAGGCAAAATTTGAGATTTTCTTACTTTGACATGGTAGTTGATTTTGAGAAAACGGGTTGAGTTACAACCAAACTAAAAGCGCATATAGCATTACGCAGACGTACTAATAAGAATTACAACATTGATTCTTTGATTACATGCACCAAAAAGTTTTTTCAGTATGTAGGTAAATTTCACATTTTGAAGGCAAAATTTGAGATTTTCTTACTTTGACATGGTAGTTGATTTTGAGAAAACGGGTTGAGTTACAACCAAACTAAAAGCGCATATAGCATTACGCAGACGTACTAATAAGAATTACAACATTGATTCTTTGATTACATGCACCAAAAAGTTTTTTCAGTATGTAGGTAAAGTAAAGTTCACATTTTGAAGGCAAAATTTGAGATTTTCTTACTTTGACATGGTAGTTGATTTTGAGAAAACGGGTTGAGTTACAACCAAACTAAAAGCGCATATAGCATTACGCAGACGTACTAATAAGAATTACAACATTGATTCTTTGATTACATGCACCAAAAAGTTTTTTCAGTATGTAGGTAAATTTCACATTTTGAAGGCAAAGTTGAGATTTTCTTACTTTGACATGGTAGTTGATTTTGAGAAAACGGGTTGAGTTACAACCAAACTAAAAGCGCATATAGCATTACGCAGACGTACTAATAAGAATTACAACATTGATTCTTTGATTACATGCACCAAAAAGTTTTTTCAGTATGTAGGTAAATTTCACATTTTGAAGGCAAAATTTGAGATTTTCTTACTTTGACATGGTAGTTGATTTTGAGAAAACGGGTTGAGTTACAACCAAACTAAAAGCGCATATAGCATTACGCAGACGTACTAATAAGAATTACAACATTGATTCTTTGATTACATGCACCAAAAAGTTTTTTCAGTATGTAGGTAAATTTCACATTTTGAAGGCAAAGTTGAGATTTTCTTACTTTGACATGGTAGTTGATTTTGAGAAAACGGGTTGAGTTACAACCAAACTAAAAGCGCATATAGCATTACGCAGACGTACTAATAAGAATTACAACATTGATTCTTTGATTACATGCACCAAAAAGTTTTTTCAGTATGTAGGTAAATTTCACATTTTGAAGGCAAAATTTGAGATTTTCTTACTTTGACATGGTAGTTGATTTTGAGAAAACGGGTTGAGTTACAACCAAACTAAAAGCGCATATAGCATTACGCAGACGTACTAATAAGAATTACAACATTGATTCTTTGATTACATGCACCAAAAAGTTTTTTCAGTATGTAGGTAAATTTCACATTTTGAAGGCAAAATTTGAGATTTTCTTACTTTGACATGGTAGTTGATTTTGAGAAAACGGGTTGAGTTACAACCAAACTAAAAGCGCATATAGCATTACGCAGACGTACTAATAAGAATTACAACATTGATTCTTTGATTACATGCACCAAAAAGTTTTTTCAGTATGTAGGTAAAGTTCACATTTTGAAGGCAAAATTTGAGATTTTCTTACTTTGACATGGTAGTTGATTTTGAGAAAACGGGTTGAGTTACAACCAAACTAAAAGCGCATATAGCATTACGCAGACGTACTAATAAGAATTACATCATTGATTCTTTGATTACATGCAAGAAAAAGTTTTTTCAGTATGTAGGTAAATTTCACATTTTGAAGGCAAAATTTGAGAATTTCTTACTTTGACATGGTAGTTGATTTTGAGAAAACGGGTTGAGTTACAACCAAACTAAAAGCGCATATAGCATTACGCAGACGTACTAATAAGAATTACAACATTGATTCTTTGATTACATGCACCAAAAAGTTTTTTCAGTATGTAGGTAAATTTCACATTTTGAAGGCAAAGTTGAGATTTTCTTACTTTGACATGGTAGTTGATTTTGAGAAAACGGGTTGAGTTACAACCAAACTAAAAGCGCATATAGCATTACGCAGACGTACTAATAAGAATTACATCATTGATTCTTTGATTACATGCACCAAAAAGTTTTTTCAGTATGTAGGTAAATTTCACATTTTGAAGGCAAAATTTGAGATTTTCTTACTTTGACATGGTAGTTGATTTTGAGAAAACGGGTTGAGTTACAACCAAACTAAAAGCGCATATAGCATTACGCAGACGTACTAATAAGAATTACAACATTGATTCTTTGATTACATGCACCAAAAAGTTTTTTCAGTATGTAGGTAAATTTCACATTTTGAAGGCAAAATTTGAGATTTTCTTACTTTGACATGGTAGTTGATTTTGAGAAAACGGGTTGAGTTACAACCAAACTAAAAGCGCATATAGCATTACGCAGACGTACTAATAAGAATTACAACATTGATTCTTTGATTACATGCACCAAAAAGTTTTTTTCAGTATGTAGGTAAAGTTCACATTTTGAAGGCAAAATTTGAGATTTTCTTACTTTGACATGGTAGTTGATTTTGAGAAAACGGGTTGAGTTACAACCAAACTAAAAGCGCATATAGCATTACGCAGACGTACTAATAAGAATTACATCATTGGTTCTTTGATTACATGCACCAAAAAGTTTTTTCAGTATGTAGGTAAATTTCACATTTTGAAGGCAAAGTTGAGATTTTCTTACTTTGACATGGTAGTTGATTTTGAGAAAACGGGTTGAGTTACAACCAAACTAAAAGCGCATATAGCATTACGCAGACGTACTAATAAGAATTACAACATTGATTCTTTGATTACATGCACCAAAAAGTTTTTTCAGTATGTAGGTAAATTTCACATTTTGAAGGCAAAGTTGAGATTTTCTTATTTTGACATGGTAGTTGATTTTGAGAAAACGGGTTGAGTTACAACCAAACTAAAAGCGCATATAGCATTACGCAGACGTACTAATAAGAATTACAACATTGATTCTTTGATTACATGCACCAAAAAGTTTTTTCAGTATGTAGGTAAAGTTCACATTTTGAAGGCAAAATTTGAGATTTTCTTACTTTGACATGGTAGTTGATTTTGAGAAAACGGGTTGAGTTACAACCAAACTAAAAGCGCATATAGCATTACGCAGACGTACTAATAAGAATTACAACATTGATTCTTTGATTACATGCACCAAAAAGTTTTTTCAGTATGTAGGTAAATTTCACATTTTGAAGGCAAAATTTGAGATTTTCTTACTTTGACATGGTAGTTGATTTTGAGAAAACGGGTTGAGTTACAACCAAACTAAAAGCGCATATAGCATTACGCAGACGTACTAATAAGAATTACAACATTGATTCTTTGATTACATGCACCAAAAAGTTTTTTCAGTATGTAGGTAAATTTCACATTTTGAAGGCAAAGTTGAGATTTTCTTACTTTGACATGGTAGTTGATTTTGAGAAAACGGGTTGAGTTACAACCAAACTAAAAGCGCATATAGCATTACGCAGACGTACTAATAAGAATTACAACATTGATTCTTTGATTACATGCACCAAAAAGTTTTTTCAGTATGTAGGTAAATTTCACATTTTGAAGGCAAAATTTGAGATTTTCTTACTTTGACATGGTAGTTGATTTTGAGAAAACGGGTTGAGTTACAACCAAACTAAAAGCGCATATAGCATTACGCAGACGTACTAATAAGAATTACAACATTGATTCTTTGATTACATGCACCAAAAAGTTTTTTCAGTATGTAGGTAAATTTCACATTTTGAAGGCAAAGTTGAGATTTTCTTACTTTGACATGGTAGTTGATTTTGAGAAAACGGGTTGAGTTACAACCAAACTAAAAGCGCATATAGCATTACGCAGACGTACTAATAAGAATTACAACATTGATTCTTTGATTACATGCACCAAAAAGTTTTTTCAGTATGTAGGTAAATTTCACATTTTGAAGGCAAAATTTGAGATTTTCTTACTTTGACATGGTAGTTGATTTTGAGAAAACGGGTTGAGTTACAACCAAACTAAAAGCGCATATAGCATTACGCAGACGTACTAATAAGAATTACAACATTGATTCTTTGATTACATGCACCAAAAAGTTTTTTCAGTATGTAGGTAAATTTCACATTTTGAAGGCAAAATTTGAGATTTTCTTACTTTGACATGGTAGTTGATTTTGAGAAAACGGGTTGAGTTACAACCAAACTAAAAGCGCATATAGCATTACGCAGACGTACTAATAAGAATTACAACATTGATTCTTTGATTACATGCACCAAAAAGTTTTTTCAGTATGTAGGTAAAGTTCACATTTTGAAGGCAAAATTTGAGATTTTCTTACTTTGACATGGTAGTTGATTTTGAGAAAACGGGTTGAGTTACAACCAAACTAAAAGCGCATATAGCATTACGCAGACGTACTAATAAGAATTACAACATTGATTCTTTGATTACATGCACCAAAAAGTTTTTTCAGTATGTAGGTAAATTTCACATTTTGAAGGCAAAGTTGAGATTTTCTTACTTTGACATGGTAGTTGATTTTGAGAAAACGGGTTGAGTTACAACCAAACTAAAAGCGCATTTAGCATTACGCAGACGTACTAATAAGAATTACAACATTGATTCTTTGATTACATGCACCAAAAAGTTTTTTCAGTATGTAGGTAAATTTCACATTTTGAAGGCAAAGTTGAGATTTTCTTACTTTGACATGGTAGTTGATTTTGAGAAAACGGGTTGAGTTACAACCAAACTAAAAGCGCATATAGCATTACGCAGACGTACTAATAAGAATTACAACATTGATTCTTTGATTACATGCACCAAAAAGTTTTTTCAGTATGTAGGTAAAGTTCACATTTTGAAGGCAAAATTTGAGATTTTCTTACTTTGACATGGTAGTTGATTTTGAGAAAACGGGTTGAGTTACAACCAAACTAAAAGCGCATATAGCATTTGAGATTTTCTTTTCAGTTGATTTTCACATTTTGAAGGCAAAATTTGAGATTTTCGACATGGTAGTTGATTTTGTTGAGTTACAACCAAACTAAAAGCGCATATAGCATTACGCAGACGTACTAATAAGAATTACATCATTGGTTCTTTGATTACATGCACCAAAAAGTTTTTTCAGTATGTAGGTAAATTTCACATTTTGAAGGCAAAGTTGAGATTTTCTTACTTTGACATGGTAGTTGATTTTGAGAAAACGGGTTGAGTTACAACCAAACTAAAAGCGCATATAGCATTACGCAGACGTACTAATAAGAATTACAACATTGATTCTTTGATTACATGCACCAAAAAGTTTTTTCAGTATGTAGGTAAATTTCACATTTTGAAGGCAAAGTTGAGATTTTCTTACTTTTACATGGTAGTTGATTTTGAGAAAACGGGTTGAGTTACAACCAAACTAAAAGCGCATATAGCATTACGCAGACGTACTAATAAGAATTACAACATTGATTCTTTGATTACATGCACCAAAAAGTTTTTTCAGTATGTAGGTAAAGTTCACATTTAAGGCAAAACTTGAGATTTTCTTACTTTGACATGGTAGTTGATTTTGAGAAAACGGGTTGAGTTACAACCAAACTAAAAGCGCATATAGCATTACGCAGACGTACTAATAAGAATTACAACATTGATTACATGCACCAAAAAGTTTTTTCAGTATGTAGGTAAATTTCACATTTTGAAGGCAAAATTTGAGATTTTCTTACTTTGACATGGTAGTTGATTTTGAGAAAACGGGTTGAGTTACAACCAAACTAAAAGCGCATATAGCATTACGCAGACGTACTAATAAGAATTACAACATTGATTCTTTGATTACATGCACCAAAAAGTTTTTTCAGTATGTAGGTAAAGTTCACATTTTGAAGGCAAAATTTGAGATTTTCTTACTTTGACATGGTAGTTGATTTTGAGAAAACGGGTTGAGTTACAACCAAACTAAAAGCGCATATAGCATTACGCAGACGTACTAATAAGAATTACATCATTGGTTCTTTGAAGGCAAAATTTGAGATTTTCTTACTTTGACATGGTAGTTGATTTTGAGAAAACGGGTTGAGTTACAACCAAACTAAAAGCGCATATAGCATTACGCAGACGTACTAATAAGAATTACAACATTGATTCTTTGATTACATGCACCAAAAAGTTTTTTCTGTATGTAGGTAAATTTCACATTTTGAAGGCAAAATTTGAGATTTTCTTACTTTGACATGGTAGTTGATTTTGAGAAAACGGGTTGAGTTACAACCAAACTAAAAGCGCATATAGCATTACGCAGACGTACTAATAAGAATTACAACATTGATTCTTTGATTACATGCAAGAAAAAGTTTTTTCAGTATGTAGGTAAATTTCACATTTTGAAGGCAAAATTTGAGAATTTCTTACTTTGA
>NW_026885691.1:0-6849 GCF_032173495.1 Musca vetustissima | reverse complement strand
ATTAATATTTGGGGGTTTACCACAAGGCGTGAATTTTTAAACAATATTTTTTAACGTTTAATTGCAATTTCATAGTATGTAGTTGAAATTTACCCACGTAATTTGTATTTTATTATTATACCCCCCTAAATGTATGCATCACACATATTAACTTTACAAATAACTACCATACAGCTTTGTCTATCTTCCGTATTTTGTTTGTAAATAGAAAAAATATGAAAAACTATTTCATATGCAACGTCAAAGCTGGCAAATAATTCATGGAGCAATTTTTTTCTTTGCTTTGCTTCGTGCAAAAAACGAATAATTCGAAGCATGTGCAGAGCAACGTTGCTGCCATGGCAAACGCCAACATGACTTCGATAGCGACAATTGCGACGATGCATATAAATCGCTGATAATCTTTATGCTGCTCCTCCTCGTTGTCGTCATAAATACCTTCAACAGTTGTGTGCCATGTTCAATGTTTTGTAAATCCGCCATATATGAAATGCAAGAGATTCCAAGATGTGTTGAGCGTGTGGAGGAGCAAGGAGGTGGCTGGGTAATCCTCATGCTATCAATATCGCATCGTATGCTGACGATGAGTTTGAGAATGATGATGATGGTGATATTCAACTTACGAAAAATCTAGCGCACTTATATGTCATATGCAAATCTAACAACAGAAGTTTTGATATTCTTCACAGCTGGTTGGCGGGATGGTTGGCAGGGTGGGTGGATGGATGGATGGCTGGATGCCTCATGACTGCCGATATGCTCTACTAAACATTGACTTGTGCTGTTAAATGCAGTCTGTCTTTTATATAAATGCCATAATAGTTATTTTTACGACATACACATACATATTTATTTGTTTATGCATTTATTATATATACGTATATATATATATATATATATATAGGTCCCTAAAAAGGATCTCTGTTGGCATACATTCCACGTAAGTAATGTCTATGATTTGCATATGAATTTGAATAAATATTTCAATTGATATGCAAATTTAGTGTAGGGGAGAGCATTTCTCTGTGTGTGTGTGTGTGAATATTTCTGCCCTGCAATCTCTTGGCAAATGAGGAAATCGGATGATATCAACTTACGTGCTGGTACTTCCATGGTTGTTTATTATAAACAACAAGATAGTCACATACATGCATACACCCACGCACACATATATCTACATTTATTGAAATATCATCTCCCACATATAATTTAAGCATCATATATGTGGTAGTGTCTATGTGAGTGTTTGTAAAACAGATGTTTATTTAAATATAATTGGAGGAGTGCAGTGCATACTTTTTGGATGATTATATTTCAAGTTATTTGCAGTTGGTAGAATAATAAAATAATGCAAGTGTGTAAGTGCATATGTAGACATACGTAAGAATAATTTAACTTATTTTTTGTTCGGTACTGAGTATTAATTTTAATCGGATTATGGCATAAGACTTTGCAAAAAAAAACAAAAATAATTGTTGTTTACTAACATTTGATAGTCAAAAATTCTAGACATATAATTAGAGAAAATGTTTATAATTTTTTAGAAAAGAAACTTCAAATAGTCCTTAAAAATTTTAAAAAAATATGTGCCTTTAAATATCAACGCCTTTTAGTAGGTCCTAAAAATATCCATTTACAAATCCGCGCCTTATAGTAGGGCCAAAGAAATATCCATTTACAAATCCGCGCCTTATAGTAGGGCCAAAGAAATATCCATTTACAAATCCACGCCTTATAGTAGGCCCTAAAAATCTCCATTTACAAATCCACGCCTTATAGTAGACCGTAAAAATATTCATTTAAAAATCCACGCCTTATAGTAGGCCCTACAAATTATTCATTTAAAAAAAACCACGCCTCATTATAGGCCTCAAAAATTATTCATTAAAAATCCACGCCTTATAGTAGGCCCTAAAAATTATTCATTTAAAAATCCAGACCTTATAGTAGGCCCAACAAATTGTTCATTTAAAAATCCAGACCTTATAGTAGGCCCAACAAATTATTCATTTAAAAATCCACTCCTTATAGTAGGCCCTAAAAATTATTAATTTAAAAAATCCACGCCATATAGTAGGCCCTAAGAATTATGCATTTAAAAATCCACGCCTTGTAGTAGGCCCTAAAAATTATTCATTTAAGAAATATACGCCTTAATATAGGCCCTACAAATTATTCATTTAAGAAATATACAAATTATTCATTTAAGAAATATACGCCTTAATATAGGCCCTACAAATTATTCATTTAAGACATATACGCCTTAATATAGGCCCTACAAATTATTCATTTAAGAAATATACGCCTTAATATAGGCCTCAAAAATTAATCTTTAAAAATCCACGCCTCTTATAAGGCTTGAAAAATTAATCTTTAAAAATCCACGCCTCTTATAAGGCTTGAAAAATTAATCTTTAAAAATCCACGCCTCTTATAAGGCTTGAAAAATTAATCTTTAAAAATCCACGCCTTAATATAGGCCTCAAAAATTAATCTTTAAAAAATCCACGCCTTAATATAGGCCTCAAAAATTAATCTTTAAAAAATCCACGCCTTAATATAGGCCTCAAAAATAAATCTTTAAAAATCCACGCCTTAATATAGGCCTCAAAAATAAATCTTTAAAAATCCACGCCTTAATATAGGCCTCAAAAAGTAATCTTTAAAAATCCACGCCTTAATATAGGCCTCAAAAATAAATCTTTAAAAAATCCACGCCTTAATATAGGCCTCAAAAATAGTTCCACGCTTTAATAATAGTCGTTGAAAAAATATTCTTTAAAAAATCCACGCCTTAATAATAGTCCTTGGAAAAATATTCTTTAAAAAATCCACGCCTTAATAATAGTCCTTGAAAAATATTCTTTAAAAAATCCACGCCTATCTATCTGATATGGCTCAAAAATAAATCTTTAAAAAATCCACGCCTTAATATAGGCCTCAAAAATTAATCTTTAAAAATCCACGCCTTAATATAGGCCTCAAAAATTAATCTTTAAAAATCCACGCCTTAATATAGGCCTCAAAAATAAATCTTTAAAAAATCCACGCCTTAATATAGGCCTCAAAAATAAATATTAAAAAAAATCACGCCTTAATATAGGCCTCAAAAATTATTAATTTGAAAAATCCACGCCTTCACGTCTTATTAAAATGCTTAACAGATATTTAAGACCCCTGGAAAATATGCAACACAAAATAACAAACATTGCTCCTTGAACATATGCAACAATAGTTGAGGAAATAAATTTGCCGCTTTGCAAATTCTGCACCTCTATTGTGTATCACTATAAACCAAATATCAGCTTTATTATATTTATACAACCTCGATATTATTATGGTATTGATTTACACATTTGTTTGAATACAATTGAAACCGTTGTTGTTGCTTCAGCAACCGGATTTCAAAATGTTACAGGCATATCCTCCATGCTAATGGATATCCCGTTATAAAAACAATGCAATAAATTGCAATCCTTCATTTCATCAGGTCTATGTGTTTTTTTATTTCATTTACCGTTCCTTTTTTGTTGGAAAATTAAATGAAGCATACTTTGGGGAGCTATATTATTTGATTACCTTTCTGACATCCCTCATAATAGTTCGACTTGCCTTGTTTCAATCATAGCTAAAAGTGTTCCTTATTGGTGAGGATATACACCCGAGAATTATTGAAGGCTTATGTTTCCTTGTATTCTCCTGAAAGTATGCTTCATATTTTTTTGTTTACCTCGAAAACTATGCTATATTAATAAAACTTCAATATGTTGTTCATGGGATGTTCGGAATATTCAAAAGCAGAAAGAAATTGAGAAGGTAAGAGGAATTGAACAAGAAAAATAATAATGCATTTTTGTCAATAACCAAGCTTCCTCCTTCAACCACATCCTGTTTTTAGTTCCACGGTTAAGGTAAACTAAGAGCTCACACACCCATAGAACCACAAGGAAGAAATAAAAATAAGTGATTTCCGCCGAATACAAAAAAATTGTATTCAACCACAAAATATGATTGTTTTTGTGCACTTAACGTAGGGCCTGAAGTGGGCGGCTGGCTGGATGGTTGATTCGGCTGGCTGACTGCCTGACTCAATGCTGGAGGCCAACCACCAGCAATTGTGCCGTGGAGAGAAAAATGAGTGTTTTTACCAAGTGGTTTTTATGGCAAAGTTTCATTCTTGATTATTCTTCAAATTGAAAAGGACGAGCGACCAGACACACACACACAATCTTCAAAATTGCAAAATTGACATGAAAATGTCAGTGGCAGAACTTTGATAGGCTGTCTTTGCTACGAAAATAATGGGATTTATATGGAATTTGTATTCACTCTTTTGATCGGAGTGTTATAATGCATTTAATTTAAAATAACTTTTGAGTAATGCCTTTGTTCCGATGGAGGATAATCCGAACAATGACATTAAACAGGAATAAAAATTACTGTAAGGATCAATAGAATTTGGTGTTTTTAAATATTAATTTTAGGGGTCTATAATATGGAGTGGCTTTTTTAAAGATTAATTTTATAGGTCAGCAATAGGGCGTCATTTTTTTCGACATCTATATAAGGCGTGGATTTTTTAAATAATTTTTTTCGACATCTATATAAGGCGTGGATTTTTTAAATAATTTTTTTCGACATCTATATAAGGCGTGGATTTTTTAAATAATTTTTTTCGACATCTATATAAGGCGTGAATATTTTAAATAATTTTTTTCAAGGCCTATATAAGGCGTGGATTTTTTAAATAATTTTTTTCAAGGCCTATATAAGGCGTGGATTTTTTAAATAATTTTTTTCAAGGCCTATATAAGGCGTGGATTTTTTAAATAATTTTTTTCAAGGCCTATATAAGGCGTGGATTTTTTAAATAATTTTTTTCAAGGCCTATATAAGGCGTGGATTTTTTAAATAATTTTTTTCAAGGCCTATATAAGGCGTGGATTTTTTAAATAATTTTTTTCAAGGCCTATATAAGGCGTGGATTTTTTAAATAATTTTTTTCAAGGCCTATATAAGGCGTGGATTTTTTAAATAATTTTTTTCAAGGCCTATATAAGGCGTGGATTTTTTAAATAATTTTTTTCAAGGCCTATATAAGGCGGGGATTTTTTAAATAATTTTTTTTTTTAAATAATTTTTTTCAAGGCCTATATAAGGCGTGGATTTTTTAAATAATTTTTTTCAAGGCCTATATAAGGCGTGGATTTTTTAAATAATTTTTTTCAAGGCCTATATAAGGCGTGGATTTTTTAAATAATTTTTTTCAAGGCCTATATAAGGCGTGGATTTTTTAAATAATTTTTTTTTTAAATAATTTTTTTCAAGGCCTATATAAGGCGTGGATTTTTTAAATGATTTTTTTCAAGGCCTATATAAGGCGTGGATTTTTTAAATGATTTTTTCAAGGCCTATATAAGGCGTGGATTTTTTAAATGATTTTTTTCAAGGCCTATATAAGGCGTGGATTTTTTAAATAATTTTTTCGAAGGCCTATATAAGGCGTGGATTTTTTAAATAATTTTTTCGACATCTATATAAGGCGTGGATTTTTTAAATAATTTTTTTCAACATCTACATAGGGCGTGGATTTTTTAAATAATTTTTTCCAAGGTGTATATAAGGAGTGGATTTTTTAAATAATTTTTGCAAGGCTTATATAAGGCGTGGATTTTTTAAATAATTTTTTCCAAGGCCTATATAAGGCGTGGATTTTTTAAATAATTTTTTTTTTTAAATAATTTTTTCCAAGGCCTATATAAGGCGTGGATTTTTTAAATAATTTTTTTCAAGGCCTATATAAGGCGTGGATTTTTTAAATAATTTTTTTCAAGGCCTATATAAGGCGTGGATTTTTTAAATAATTTTTTTCAAGGCCTATATAAGGCGTGGATTGTTTAAATAATTTTTTTCAAGGCCTATATAAGGCGTGGATTGTTTAAATAATTATTAAAGTATATATAAGAAAGATTTTAAAGAAAATGCCTATATTTATACAAAGCCAGTTATGTGCGTAACTTCACACTCTCACATACATATATGTACATATGTGTATGTATGTGTTGGCCTCCACATGTAATGTTTGCATATGTCCATTTATGTAAATACCCTGGATATTAGATAAATAACTTTAGTTTTTAAAACAGGTGTTCGTTTTAAGTTCAAAAATACACATACAACTTTTTTGCCAAGTGTGTATATGTGTGTGTCAAACACACACACATATTTTTTTACAAAAAAAATCTGCAGGCTGTACTTAATGTGGTTGCTTTATTCCAACTTGTATATCTGTACAGGTGAATAATAACGGCATAAAATACACATATGCAGATGTGTGGGTGTTACACACACTCACACAGATGTTCGGATAGATGTAAATTGTTATGTTAGTGTATATGTTTGCTGTTTTTTATTGTTTCCCGCATATGCCTGCAGATACATTCCATGCACACGGGTGTGAGTGTACATGTGCGGATGTCTATGTCTGGTCACAACGCTATTTATATATGTTCATATGTATGTGTAGGTGTGTGTGTAAGTGTAACAACCATTTATCACCCGCCACATCATTCTCTGCTGGTGATGAAGACACCGGAAAAAAGGCCATACAAATGTGCAAATATATTTGTGTGTGTGTGTGGGAAATTTTGTAATCCTTAGACTTGAGACAGTGGGTTCCAAGAAAAATGGCTAACAATCTGAAGGCTTCGTAGAGCAAAAATAGATTTCCGATATGGGAGCAATGGCTAGAGATTTTCGGCAATAATTTTTAAGACATAGGTAAAATGGTATCCCTTTACCTCCATGACTTTGCAGTGAATTTTCAATGTTTTGTATTTTTGTCACCAC
>NW_026885690.1:0-6761 GCF_032173495.1 Musca vetustissima | reverse complement strand
CTATGTGTATGTTAGTCTCTTCAGACTTCATTACGTATTGCTCAAATCGCTCTTGCCTTCTGGCAACATAATGAGCAAACAATGTTATGAATTTGTAATTTATGTATGTCACACAGCAATGGGTCCACATGTTGGAATCCAGGGATAAAATTAAGCTATTGTGGTAATGGCCCCGCTGAAGCCTTCTGTAATTTAAGGTGATGTGTTTGTTTTTAAAATCAATTTTGTTTTTTTTTCTGCCTTTGTCTCGATATGTTTACCCGGCAAAGAAGAACAATGAAATTCAAAGCGCTGTCTAGACTCCTTTGTTTTTTTCGATGTTGTTGTTGTTGCTTTGTTTGGTATTAAGCTAAACATCAAATGCTAAAGGGGATTGCAAATCAATATGGAAATTTGTTGAAACGCAATGATTATAAAGGTTGCTAACGAGCGACATGTGACACTGGAAAAGTGGTGAGAGAAAATACATTAAAGCGATTAAGTCATCGGTATCTCATATCAATAATGTTTTATAAATTACCGAGTAACGTGTTTTACATACAATGTCGAGTTTGATTGATGACTAGTGCGTTTTTAATATAATCAGTTTTTGTGATGTGGGGGCTAAATATATGAATAAATGTAGTTGGAGTTAATCTGACGTAGAAAAGAAAAATAGCTGGGTTTTAAAAGTAATTCATTATATGTGCCGTATTAGGAAGAAGCACCACCACAAATTTTAAGGTTATAATGTGGTATTTCGGTTTCAATATATGTTTCGAAGTAGCCTACATATAAAGGCCCATCCTATTTTAGGTATTTTAAAGCCTTAAGTTCGATTTTCTACCAAAGGGGTTTTATTTGACATTCCATGCTTTTCCAGAGATGTATATCTTTGCCTAAATGTTAAATATAAGTCAATGTTTTGGCATTGCCTCCATGCCTTGTTATATATGCAATTTTCACGGTGCTGTAATACAGGGTATTATGTCTTTGTGCATATGTTTGTAACAGGGAAAAAGAAACGAGATATACACATGGTTCCTTTTGAGAATATGCATAGAATAACTTTCTAAGTCGATTTGTACATGTCCGTCTGTCCGTCCGTCTGTCCATGTTAAATTGTAAACAAAGTACAGGTCGCATTTATGATCCGAATTGGACGAAAATTGGTATAGGTCACCTATTTGGCCCTAGGACGAACGCTATTGAATATATCTTTCGATTTGCACAACCTAATTATTTAGGTCTATAATGATGTGTGTGAAGTTTTCCAAGAACCGGTTCAGATTTAGATATAGATCCCATATATATTTTCGTCCGATTTAAGGTAAATGGTGTACCAAAGTCCTATCTATCTTTCGATTTGCACGAAATTTGGCATAGCGTACTGAACTAAGTGTAGAATGATGTGTGTTGAGTCTCTTGAAAATCGGTTCAGATTTAGATATAGCTCCCATATATATTTTCGTCCGATTTAATGTAAATGGTGTACCAAAGTCGCTATATATCTTTCGATTTGCACGGAATTTGCCATAGCCTACTGAATTGGGTATATAATGATGTGTGCTATTTTAGGTAAATGGTGCACCAGAGACCCAAAGTTAGGCCGATTGACACAAAATTTTGCATAACGTACTGAAGTTAATATAACATAGCGTGTGGAAAGTTCAGTTGAAATCGGTTCAGAATTCGATAGAGCTCGCATATATATTTTCTCCCGATTTTAAGTAAATGATGCACCAAGAACTCAAAATGTGCCCGATATGCACAAAACATACTGAAATTAGTATTACCTAACCTGTGACAAGTATCGATGAAATCGGTTTAGATTTTGTTATAGCTTTTATATATATTTTTTTTATATTGTCCGATTTTAAGTAAATGGTGCACCAAACTCCTCATGTTTATCAGATATTTATCCAAATAATCGACATAATTTTGTCCCATGTAAGAAGCAACTCTATATCTGACCAAATGAAAAATTTAGTATGGGTTTAAGAGTAACATGTTTATGGATCCAATTTCATGTTAATGGTCCTTCAAAAATGCGACGTCTGTTAGGATTCATCTGTTGAATATACCCAAAGTGTATCATATAGTCGGACTTCCGAATTTACTACTTTCCTTACTGTTTTTTTTCTGATCTCGCCATTCATCCTCAACAGTTCCCTTAGTATTTTTTTTTTGGGATATTCTCTTCCTTGTTCAATAATTTAAGATACTCAGCACGTTTTAAGGGACCCTCCAATTCTCAGTCTCAAAAAATTTAATTTTGTGTCTTGATTTAATTCGAATTTAATTTCAAGTGAAAATTTCAACAAGCATGAAGTGGCGACAAGAGGGCTTCTCTTACTATCATGCTATTACCCTACAAAGGCGTGAATTTCCGATCCTCGCATCAAATAGGCAAGAGATACGAGATATGATCTGAAAGGAAACATTAAGATCTTTTCAAAGATGTACCTTTATTTATTCATTATTAGCAATGTGGAGCTATATTTCAACAACAAAAACTTCTGCATAGTTTACGTTATTCCTATTAACAGTTTGTTCCGCCTGCAACCGAACACCTTTTTAACTTGTTATTAATTCAAAATGAGTTTAAAGTCTTACCATGCGCCAATCAATACACCATATTTTATTTCCCAGGAATACTGTCTTATTTTTTAAATGAGTTGTTTGCTATTATTATTATTTTGAAAATTTGATCCGACCGAATAGCACAACGCGTTTTTCAAATCCACGTGTCTGATAATCCTCTTAGTAAATTGCGTCGCTGTTAAATGATTATATTTTTGTTTATACAAATTCAATCGTGGATGGGAAACCGTTTTCAATTTGATTTTTTATTAAATTTATACTTTCATTGGCATGTGATTTAAATTTGTAAAAATTATATAAATTTAAAAACAATCATTTAATTTTGAAATTTTTCATCCTTTTGTTATCTGTTATCTATCAATTGGGATTTTTCTCATTCCTCAGCTTATATAGAAACTACCCCGCATATCTGTTTAGTTTTTTGTTGTTGTTTTGGTAAATACTTGTCCTTTGTTGCCACTAAACGATAGCAATCTTAATCGATTCTTTGTTCATAATGACCACAAAAGCATAAATCCTCCGCCAGCCAGCCAGCAAGCAAAAGCAGCTGCCACAGAATACAACATAGATTCCATCTGGCAATACAGCTGGCTTTTTTCCCTACAAGTCATTTTCGTGGCATAAAATCACAACAAAGCTGCACTCTAACCCCTATCCAACACCACCCCGGAATGCCTGGAGTCAGTTGCCTGTCGCTTCGTCTATTGTTTGTATGTATGGTGCCTGGGTTGATCCGGATGCTGCTCCTCTGTTGCTTTTGTCTTCAATCGGTTTTTCCTCTTTTAGTTTTAGTATAAATCTTTTTTTTTTTTTTTTTTTTTGTAAGCTTACTGTTGTGGCAATCCTTATTGGATTTGTTTCCACTCATCACTGGAGTTGTTGTTGATATGTCTTGCTTTGTTTTGCACCTCATGCCCTTTGAAAACCATAATTCTTTGTTATACTCGTGGCCCGAAAAGTCAAAATCGTTTTTCTTATTTCTTCTGTTTATTTTATTTATTTTTAGACACTTTGTGACCAACTGAGCGACAATGGCACAGAGGCAAAGTCGTCGATATGGTTGATTAGTTAATTAGAGACAAAAAGTGAAAAAGAAGAACAATAACGATTTCGGACAATGCCAGCGAAACAATCAGTGGAGGATGCCTTAAACCAAAAAGAAAATCGTGATGGATCCAAGAGAAGCGAGGATATGATTTGTGACAATAAGCGGTAAGTCGCTAAATATTTTCTTACATATAAATTGTTTACCGTTCAAGATCTTAAGAGGCTTAAAAGTTTGCAAAAAATCCGTCATTAGACAAGAAATCTTCAAAAGCCTGGATTTTTATAAGAAAATTGTTTAAATGCTTGGATTTTCAAAGAATTTATTTTTCAAGGACTAAAAGGCGTGGATATCTTAAAGAATATTTTTTAAAGAATTTTTTTCAATAGGACCACTACAAGGCGTGGATTTTTTAAAAAAATATTTTTTCGGCATCCATTCAAGGCGTAGATTTAAAAAAATATTTTTTCGGCATCCATTCAAGGCGTAGATTTAATATTATTTAACAAATATTTTTAACAAACCATTAAAACTAAAAATTCGTATCCTATTTCTTTGGAGGACAAGAGTCAAGATAGCCACCCGCCATCATACGATTGAATGAAACCATGGGATCATAATTCCTACAAGAAAAAAAATCAAAATGTAATTGGGCGATTTTTTTAATAAATGACAGAAGAACTTACGTATAAAAATTTGCATATTTTTGCTTGCGTGGCATATTATGCAAAATATTAAACGAAGAGGCTGCCGAAAAAGCAAGAACCACAGCAATGCAGATATTCTGCAACGATTTGTAGAAATGCACATTGTGCATGGGAAATTTGGGAATTCCCATTTGTATGTTTTAATTCAACCCGACGCGTCTGGTGTTTGAAAGTTATTTAAAATAAAAAGCTCTCTTGACAATTAAAAAATAGGTACATGACAATTAATTCTAAGCCAACAATATATAAAAATAATATTGAAATGACAAATCCAATAAATACCATTTATGGGAAATGATTATTATGCGCGAAATAAACTCCGCTTGTAGGAGCTCCCGAAAAAAATAGTTCTAAAAAAATCCACGCCTAGGTTATGAAAAATTATTCTTTAAAAAATCTACGCCTGTGGTCCAAAAATAGTCTTCCATGAAAAATTATTCTTTAAAAAATCCACGCCTTTATGAAAAATTATTCTTTAAAAAATCCACGCCTAGGTTATGAAAAATTATTCTTTAAAAAATCCATGAAAAATTATTCTTTAAAAAATCCACGCCTTTATGTAGCCTAGGTTATGAAAAATTATTCTTTAAAAAATCCACGCCTAGGTTATGAAAAATTATTCTTTAAAAAATCCACGCCTAGGTTATGAAAAATTATTCTTTAAAAAATCCACGCCTAGGTTATGAAAAATTATTCTTTAAAAAATCCACGCCTAGGTTATGAAAAATTATTCTTTAAAAAATCCACGCCTAGGTTATGAAAAATTATTCTTTAAAAAATCCACGCCTAGGTTATGAAAAATTATTCTTTAAAAAATCCACGCCTAGGTTATGAAAAATTATTCTTTAAAAAATCCACGCCTAGGTTATGAAAAATTATTCTTTAAAAAATCCACGCCTAGAAAAATTATTCTTTAAAAAATCCACGCCTAATTATTCTTTAAAAAATCCACGGTTATGAAAAAATATTCTTTAAAAAATCCACGCCTTGTAGTGGTCCATGAAAAAATATTCTTTAAAAAATCCACGCCTTGTAGTGGTCCATGAAAAAATATTCTTTAAAAAATCTACGCCTTGTAGTGGTCCATGAAAAATTATTCTTTAAAAAATCTACGCCTTGTAGTGGTCCATGAAAAATTATTCTTTAAAAAATCTACGCCTTGTAGTGGTCCATGAAAAATTATTCTTTAAAAAATCTACGCCTTGTAGTGGTCCATGAAAAATTATTCTTTAAAAAATCTACGCCTTGTAGTGGTCCATGAAAAATTATTCTTTAAAAAATCTACGCCTTGTAGTGGTCCATGAAAAATTATTCTTTAAAAAATCTACGCCTTGTAGTGGTCCATGAAAAATTATTCTTTAAAAAATCTACGCCTTGTAGTGGTCCATGAAAAATTATTCTTTAAAAAATCTACGCCTTGTAGTGGTCCATGAAAAATTATTCTTTAAAAAATCTACGCCTTGTAGTGGTCCAAAAAATTATTCTTTAAAAAATCTACGCCTTGTAGTGGTCCATGAAAAATTATTCTTTAAAAAATCTACGCCTTGTAGTGGTCCATGAAAAATTATTCTTTAAAAAATCTACGCCTTGTAGTGGTCCATGAAAAATTATTCTTTAAATAATCCACGCCTGGGATGGTCGTTGAAAATATATTCTTTAAAAAATCCACGCCTGGGATGGTCGTTGGAAAAAATATTCTTTAAATAATCCACGCCTTGGATGGTCTTTGGAAAAAACATTCTTTAAATAATCCACGCCTTGGATGGTCCGTGGAAAAAATATTCTTTAAATAATCCACGCCTTGGATGGTCCTTGAAAAAATATTCTTTAAAAAATCCACGCCTGGGATGGTCGTTGAAAAAATATTCTTTAAAAAATCCACGCCTGGGATGGTCGTTGAAAAAATATTCTTTACAAAATCCACGCTTTGAATAGTCCTTGAAAAGTTAATGTCTGTGTACTGTTAAAAAATTAGATGTTCATCCTTTATATCCCCAACTGCAACTAATATATTCTAACCTC
This sequence comes from Musca vetustissima, assembly GCF_032173495.1. Lineage (NCBI taxonomy): Eukaryota > Metazoa > Arthropoda > Insecta > Diptera > Muscidae > Musca > Musca vetustissima. Next base: position 404 of record NW_026885690.1, on the reverse strand, counting down.
AAACTATTTTTAGAATATTTCCATAACAATGTTTGTTCAACAATACCACCATTTTGTAAATTGTGCTGCCAACGGATTTTTTTATTGGCAAATGACATATATTCCGCCATACGTACATACATATACATATATTTGTCTTTTTAATTATATAAATTTACTCTAATTTAATTACAATCATTTTACATTGCTATTAAAAAGCCTTTACTACATGAACATTCCCAGCAGGATATCTATCCGAAGGGCAAGTGACAATATAAATAAACACCATTATAGCGTATTTTCATTGTGTGTGTATACATAAGTTAAATATACATATACTCATATAATATAATAACATAGTATGTGTTAAACATATGACCGAATAAACGCTACTAACAACCTTTGAATTGAATCTGTAATTTTTT
>NW_026885689.1:0-67807 GCF_032173495.1 Musca vetustissima | reverse complement strand
TTTTTGAAGAGCAGCCACACAAGGCGTGGATTTTTTAAAGAATATTTTTTCAAGAGCAGCCACACAAGGCGTGGATTTTTTAAAGAATATTTTTTGAAGAGCAGCCACACAAGGCGTGGATTTTTTATTTTTTGAAGAGCAGCCACACAAGGCGTGGATTTTTTAAAGAATATTTTTTGAAGAGCAGCCACACAAGGCGTGGATTTTTTAAAGAATATTTTTTGAAGAGCAGCCACACAAGGCGTGGATTTTTTAAAGAATATTTTTTGAAGAGCAGCCACATATTTTTTGAAGAGCAGCCACACAAGGCGTGGATTTTTTAAAGAATATTTTTTGAAGAGCAGCCACACAAGGCGTGGATTTTTTAACGAATATTTTTTGAAGAGCAGCCACACAAGGCGTGGATTTTTTAAAGAATATTTTTTGAAGAGCAGCCACACAAGGCTTGGATTTTTTAAAGAATATTTTTTGAAGAGCAGCCACACAAGGCTTGGATTTTTTAAAGAATATTTTTGAAGAGCAGCCATACAAGGCGAGCAGCCACACAATTTTGTCCCACTGTCCCCAGATATTTTACACACCAAATGTGTGAAGAAAAATTACAATTTATTACAGCCTATTGCCATAAAATCCACAATACAATTGGACAATTGCAATATTGCCCCCCTACATCGCTGCTGAATTTCCCTAATAATTATTTTAATTTTATGCAATTTTATTCGCTCAGCTGTAAATAAAATTATGGCAGCCAGAGTTAGGTTTTTATTTCTGTATGGAAATTTGCAATTTTGATTAGGCATCTCAAAAAAAAAATCAAGCGACAGCAAACGTGTGGCAAGCGGCAAATTCGTTTTTTTTTTTTTTTTTTTTTTTTTTAAAGACCATTATAGGCATTTGTGTGTGTGCGAGTGTGTGTTTCTCGAGAAGCATGCCGCGCGCTTCATATGAATTTGCCAATTTCACAGATGTCAACACACAGATAGACAATTATTTGGCATGCCAGCATAAAGCAGGCCAGTCTGTCAGTCAGCCAACCAGCCATCAACCCATAAATAGTTTCACTTTTTAGCTTCCGCAATTGTTGCTGCTGATCTTTTCATCGTGACGAAAATGGAAAATGAGTCCAATAAAATTGAAGAGGTGGTGGGAGGGGGCTTTCTGTATGAGACAACAATGTTAGATGACAATAATTTGTTGCGAAAAGTCATAAGCATAAAATAGAGGAGATATACTTTAAAAGAAGCCGCACCCGGTTGACCAGATGTTCAAGCTAAATTTATATAAAAACAAAATTAAACCACATGAAAGAAAGGTGGGATATTTCTAAATATGGCATCTGTTATATTTTGAAAAGAGAATGTATGTTTTTAACATCCACGGCTTGTGTGGATCCTTGAAAAAATATTCTTTAAAAAATCCAAGCCAAAATCCTAGATATTTCCTGCGGGTGGCGTAGGGGATGATAGATACCAAGCAACGGATCTGATTGGCTTTAACATGGCAAAGTCCTGGCTTATCTTGGTCCCTCTTTCATCTCAATTGTGGACACTGACCTCCCCACGGTGCCACCTGAGGAGCTATTCTCATCACCCGATGAAATAGTGAGCTAATATGTGCCGCGAGTTCACCCATAAGAATTATAAAAAATGGGTTGAGGCGTCGGGTTAGTTGCACACTCTCGGAAAACCCAACCTACTATGAAAAAGCTAAGAAAAAGAAAACCAAACCCCCCTAATGTTGATGGCGCCCGCAAACGTAAAAAGGACCACGATCTGCGAATCTGCATCGGGAGAAAAGGAGAGAGGAGAAACGTGTTTCAGAAAAAAGAAGAAAGAACAATAAAAACGTGAGCGTGAGCTAATCGAGATGTACAGGAGCCAGAATGAAGTCCGGAAATTTTACCAACAAGTGAAACACCAAACCGAAGATTTTGCTGCATGCACATCCTCCTGTAGAGATGAAGAAGGAAACCTGTTAACAGATAAAGACAGAATGTAGAGGATCTGGAAGGAGCATTTTAAAAAGCTTCTGGTATTAAATAGTGGCGGTGAAGAAGATACCCCAGAGCCAATAAGAGATGATCGGCTCAAGAACAATAAAGCAGCAGGAGCTAGATCCTGGTCAGGAGCATGTCCGGGCTGATTAGTACAATTTGGCTAGAGGAATGCATGCCCAATGATTGGAAACTCAGCATCCTGTGTCCCGTGCGCAAAAAAGGAGACAAGACGATATGTGCCAACTATAGAGAAATAAGTCTCCTTCCCATCGCATATAAAGTGCTATAGAGCGTACTGTGTGAACGATTGAAGCCAATGGTCAATGGCATTATTGGACCATACCAATGTGGCTTCAGACCTGGCAAATCCACCATTGACCAGATTTTCACTCTGCGCTAAATCCTGGAAAAGACCCACGAAAACACATTGACACATACCACATATTCTTCGACTATAAAGCCGCATTCGACAGCCCTATCCATTCAGAGGTGTTTAAAGTCATGTCTACGTTCGACATTCCTGCAAAATTAATACGGCTATGCAGGATAACTTTAAGTGGCACAAGGTCGGAGCCCTTCAATACCGAACGAGTATTCAGACAAGGCGACAGTTTGTCGTGTGATCTTGTTAACATCGTACTGGAAAAGGTCATACGAGACGCAAAGGTGAACAGAAATGGCACTTTGTACACCAAACAACACATGTTACTCGCCTACGCCGATGACATCGATATAATGGGTCGAAAATTGTGAGCGGTAACAAACAAATTGAAAAGGAGTCTGCCAAAGTGGGTCTGGCAGTAAACGGCGAGAAGACCAAGCTGATGGTATCAACGCGCAAGACGTCCACTAGACTCAAACCAACTGTCGAACTTGAGAGCTACAGCTTCGAGGTAGTTAAAGATTTTATATACCTTGGTACCCCGCCATAAATAAAACAAATGACATCAGTTTTGAAATTCGGAGAACGATTGTGATGGCCAACAGATGCTACTATGGTCTGAGCAACAAAACAAAAGCAAGACTACCAAGACCAAACTCACACTCTACAAGACGCTGATACTACCCGTGCTGTTATATTAATCTGAAGCATGGGTACTTTCGCAAGCAGATGAGGCAGCTCTTGGGGTGTTTAAAAGAAAAATTCTCCGAAAGATCTACGGGCCGATCTGCGTCGACGGTGAATATCGGCGTCGAATGAAACACGAGCTTTACAATTTATACACGGACATCGACATTGTCAGTCGTATCGAACGGCAGTAATTACGGTGGCTAGACCATATTGTGCGAATGAATGAGAATGCCCCAGCTTAAAAGGCATATAAAAGCGAGCCTACTGATGGTTCCTGTAGAAGGGGAAGGCCACGAATTATATGGAAAGACCAAGTAGAAAACAACATCTTGGAACGTGGTGGATTTGCGCACAAGACCGACACACTTGTAAATTTTTTTTAAGCTCGGCTTATGGAACAACCGTTCTGTAACAAGCCAGCTAAGTAAAAAGAAAGTGAGATATTTCCTGTAATAAATTTCAAAATTATTTCCTTTTTCGAAACATTCCAAAGTTGTCATTCGTTACAAAAATCTTAAAATTTACTGTCAATTTCTCCTCATAGATTATTTCAAATCGATGACAGTGTTGACTTTCTGTCACATTTCATTTCATTTGAAAATTTTGATATTTTGTTTGCAAAACAAGACAATGATGACGACGACGTCCTCCATATCCATGTCCATGTCTTCTATGTGGTAATACATGCCAATTTTTTACAATTTCCGCAAACGCTGTTGTTTTTTTTTCTATTTCCATAAACGAAGACCACCACTAGGTTTCCTAGGATTTTAGAAAACAATTGTTTTGATGTTGAAATTTTTTTTTTCAAAAAACAAAAAAAAAAAAATTATTGGCCCATTCCAAAAATGTTTGGTTCAGAAGAGTGGGGAGGGGTGGGGAAGGTTTTTGATTGCAAAAAAGGAAAAAATAAACAAAAACCTTGTTTATGTTGTCGTTTGCCACTTAAATAATTGTTATTGTCCAATGGAACAGAGCAAAGCAACAACAAAAACAATCCAAGGAACCAACATCAAAACAATGGAGCAGCAGCAACAACAACATCGCCAGCTATCCAGCCACCACCAACCATCAAAAAATATCGACAATATTTTGTTTGGTCACAGACGACAAGCAACAGTCAGGCGTCTGCTAACATGTATGGAACACACATGTTGTTGTTGCTGTTGATGTGTTGTTGTAATAAATATTACAATGAACCCACAGGAGAATTTTCTTTATGAGATGAGGACACGTTCAAGGAAATGAATATTTTTGTTTTGGTTTTGGATGCTGGCTGGCTGTCCGGCTGGTAGGTTGGGTGAAAACAATGCCACCGTTACAACATTTTGGATCCGAACACAACAAACAACAGGGAAACAGGCCAAGGACTGGGTTGGAGATTAGTTTACAGAGGACAGATGTTGCTGCTGTTGCCGCTGCACACACAACAAAAGGTTGCACAACAACATTTTTTTCTTTTTTTTTTTTTTTGTTGTAGCTGCATGAAATTTGAAAGTTGTTGACGTTTTGTCGACATTTGACGTTGTGCCACTTAACAATATTTTTGTTGTTGTTATTTTGGCTAAAATCCCAAAAAATTGGGTGAATGGGTGATCAGCAGCCAAAAGGAAAAAAAAATAAAATTTGTAAACAATGGTGGCCTGTGGAGGCAAGGCGAAATGCTGAAGACAGTGGGCAAAATATAATTTTTTTTTTTTTGAAAAAACACCACGCCTTGTGTAGACACTTAAAAAAATACATTTTAAAAAAATCCACGCCTTGTGTAGATCCTTGAAAAAATAATTTTTAAAAAAACGCACGCCTTGTGTAGATCCTTGAAACAATAATTTTTAAAAAAACGCACGCCTTGTGTAGATCCTTGAAACAATAATTTAAAAAAAATCCACGCCTTGTAGATCCTTGAAACAATAATTTAAAAAAATCCACGTCTTGTAGATCCTTGAAAAAATAATTGTTAAAAAAATCCACGCCTTGTGTAGATCCTTGAAAAAATAATTGTTAAAAAAATCCACGCCTTGTGTAGATCCTTGAAAAAATAATTTTTTAAAAAATCCACGCCTTGTGTAGATCCTTGAAAAAATAATTTAAAAAAAAAATCCACGCCTTGTGTAGATCCTTGAAAAAATAATTTTAAAAAAAAAATCCACGCCTTGTGTAGATCCTTGTAAAAATAAATTTAAAAAAAAATCCCCGCCTTGTGTAGATCCTTGTAAAAATAAATTTTAAAAAAAATCCACGCCTTGGGTATATCCTTGGGTAGGTCCTTGAAAATATATTTTTAAAAAATCCACGCCTTGGGTAGATCCTTAAAAAATTAGTTTTAAAAAATCCACGCCTTGGGTAGATCATAAAAAAAATAGTTTTAAAAAATCCACGCCTTGGCTAGATCATAAAAAGATAGTTTTAAAAAATTCACGCCTTGGGTAGATCATAAAAAAATAGTTTTAAAAAATCCACGCCTTGGGTAGATCATAAAAAAATAGTTTTAAAAAATCCACGCCTTGGGTAGATCATAAAAAAATAGTTTTAAAAAATCCACGCCTTGGGTAGATCATAAAAAAATAGTTTTAAAAAATCCACGCCTTGGGTAGATCATAAAAAATTATTTTTTAAAAAATCCACGCCTTGGCTAGATCATAAAAAAATATTTTTTAAAAAATCCACGCCTTGGCTAGATCATAAAAAAATATTTTTTAAAAAATCCACGCCTTGGCTAGATCATAAAAAATATTTTTTAAAAAATCCACGCCTTGGCTAGATCATAAAAAAATAATTTTTTAAAAAATCCACGCCTTGGCTAGATCATAAAAAAATAATTTTTAAAAAATCCACGCCTTGGCTAGATCATAAAAAAATAATTTTTAAAAAATCAACCCCTTGTCTAAATCATAAAAAAATAGTTTTAAAAAATCCACGCCTTAGCTAGATCATAAAAAAAATATTTTTTAAAAATCCACGCCTTAGCTAGATCATAAAAAAATTATTTTTCAAAAAATCCACGCCTTGGCTAGATCATAAAAAATTATTTTTTAAAAAATCCACGCCTTGGCCAGATCATAAAAAATTATTTTTTAAAAAATCCACGCCTTGGCTAGATCATAAAAAATTATTTTTTAAAAAATCCACGCCTTGGCTAGATCATAAAAAATTATTTTTTAAAAAATCCACGCCTTGGCTAGATCATAAAAAATAGTTTTAAAAAATCCACGCATTGGCTAGAATATAAAAAAATTGTTTAAAAAAATCCACGCCTTGGCTAGATCATAAAAAATAGTTTTGAAAAATCCACGCCTTGACTAGATTATAAAAAAATAGTTTTAAAAAATCCACGCCTTTACTAGATCATAAAAAATATTTTTTTTAAATCCACGTCTTGGCTAGATCATAAAAATATTTTTTTAAAAATTCACGCCTTGTCTAGACTCTAAAAAATAGTTTTAAAAAATATCCTGATATTATTTGAATAATGATTTCATTCTCATTGCAATCCAACACTATCTGAAGTGTGCTGCATACTTTCAGGGGCACTAAAGCAACGCATGGAATCAGCTGATCGATTCCCAAGCTCGTAATTTATCGATTTCATTTTGATAATTCGCCAAAGTTTTCATCAAAAAATGTTGGTGTTACGCCTGTGGATTACAAACGAGGATGTGACTGTCAAATTTCGTAGACAAGACATAAACGGCTGGTGGCCGACAGCCACCAACCACCAGCTGGCAGGTTTCGTTATAGTAAATACAAAGTACAGTCTTTGTCGTGTAGTTTACACCAACATTTAGTAGTTGTAGTAGCGAAAAATAACATTAAAATAATAAATTCAAACATTTATCAATGCCACACAATCTTTCAACACCAAAATGACAACAAAAAACACAAAAATAAATACCACCAAAACAGTTAAGACAATGGGCCACCAAAAAACTTGGTAGACATTAAATCTGCCACAAAGAAAAAAAAAACAGAGAAAAAACACGAAACATTTTTGTGATTGTTGCGGTAGCTGTGGCAGCACAGCAACAATTATTTGTTATACAATGTTGCAAATAAACATAATTTTCGATAAGATTTGTTTTTCTGTTTTTTTTTTTTTCAACACCAAAATAAATTACAAATTGAGTGGAGGAAGGGGGAACATTTTTTTCACAAATGGAGATCGAGAAATTTTTTAGAGGAAAGAAAAAATAATTTTAGTTAAAAAGACTGTGGATTACTTGAAAGAATATTCATCACAAAAACTGAACAGATTATGGAATTAAATAAAATATGAATCAATCAGCTGATGTCAGTTTCTGTTTTAGTACCCCTGAAAGTATGCACCATACTTCACATAACGTTCGATCTTAAGGGAATGATCGTGGATGCGCTTATGATTTTTAAAAGAATATTTTATTTTCTCAATGCCTCGGGCAAGCCGTGGATTTTTTTCAAGAATATATTTCCTCAATGCCTTGGGCAAGCCGTGGATTTTTTAAGAATATATTTTCTCAATGCCTTAGAAAAGGCGTGGATTTTTAAAAGAATATTTTCTCAAGGCCTTATAAAAGGCGTAGATTTTTAAAAGAATATTTTCTCAAGGCCTTAGAAAAGGCGTGGATTTTTAAAAGAATATTTTCTCAAGGCCTTAGACAAGGCGAGGATTTTAAAAAGAATATTTTCTCAAGGCCTTAGAAAAGGCGTGGATTTTTAAAAGAATATTTTCTCAAGGCCTTAGAAAAGGCGTGGATTTTTAAAAGAATATTTTCTCAAGGCCTTAGAAAAGGCGTGGATTTTTAAAAGAATATTTTCTCAAGGCCTTTGAAAAGGCGTGGATTTTTAAAAAAATATTTTCTCAAGCCCTTAGATTTTTAAAAGAATATTTTCTCAAGCCCTTAGATTTTTAAAAGAATATTTTCTCAAGGCCTTAGAAAAGGCGTGGATTTTTTAAAGAATATTTTCTCAAGCCCTTAGACAAGGCGTGGATTTTTAAAATAATATTTTCTGAAGGCCTTGCACAAGACGCTAGGCGTGGATACTTAAAATATTATTTTTTAGACCTTAGACAAGACGCTAGGCGTGGATACTTAAAATATTATTTTCTAAGACCTTAGACAAGGCATGGATTTTAAGAAATACAATTTTTTAGGCCCGAAAGAAGCGTGAATTTTTGAAAGAATATTTTTAAAGTCTTCCCAGAGCGTGGATTTTTTAAAAAAATATTTTTAAAGTCTATCCAGAGCGCGGATTTTTAAATCCATCTGAAGCGTGGATATGTAAAACGATATTATTAATATGCCCACATAGCATGGACTTGTAAAATATCGTTAAGGGCCAAATTGAGCCAAAATTTTCGTTAGGATATATATTTTTAAAGACTACCACAAGCGACCATTTACAAGCTTGTCTGCAAAAAAATATATGCAAAAAATAAAGTATTTATTTTCATTAAAATCGAAGACTAACCGAACTGTGGTGCATACTTTCAGGGGCACTTAAGTAGATACTGGAATCAGCTGATTGATTCACTACATTTTAAATTGTAGATTTGAAATGCACCTACTGTCTCAAAGTTAATGGGATTCTTTTAAACATTTTTTTTCGAAGACCTACTCAAGACGTGGATTTTCAAAAGTATTTTTTTCAATGACGGGATTTTAAAATATTTTTGTTCAAGAACAGTTCTAGAGTAAATTTGTAAAATATTTTTCAAGGACCGTTCGATAGTAAATTTCTAAAATATTTTTCAAGGATTATCAGAGTTAGAATCATGAAGTTTTAAAGGACTATTTGAGTTATGAGCTTTACATTTAAAGTTTATTTCAACCTATTGTTCAGAATATATATTCTTAGGGTCTATATAACATGGGTCTATATAACATGAATAATATTTTCCATTTGGATTTGAAGGATTTTGGAAAAGAGGTAATAGATTTTCCATTGTTAAAAATATAATACAAAAAACAATTATGATTTATTGTACACCTTACAATAAAAAATATATGTTTTTTTTAAATATCATAAAATAAAATTTACAAAAAAAGAATGCGAAGAAAAAAACTGTATTTACAAAAAAGTGCATGTTGGTGATGGTGACATTCTTGTAATTTGAATTCTTGGAATTTTTATGAAACAAATTTTTATAGAGTAAATGATTTCTTTGGAAAATTAAAAATATATTGAGATAAGGAGAAGGAAAAAATGTATACATAAAAAATACATGACATGATAATAAATGTTTATGATTGATGTCAATAATATTAATAAAAAATTAAAACGTTGAAGGAAAAATAATAAATGTACAAAAAATAATAATAATACATAATGATAATATTTACAACTTACATACAAGTATTAAAATATATATGTATAAATATGTTTATACTTAGAGAAGAAGTGCCATAATCTACAAGAGAGTTGAAAAATAACAGCTTACCTGAAAAGAGAAGAAAAAAGAATTTTGAAATTAATAAAACAAAAATTGAAGAGAAAAAAATTAAATAGAAAAAATAGTATTTTGAGACAATTGTTTTTATATAAAATAGTTAATCGAAAAATCCCAGTTTGTTTTTCATTTTTTATAAAACAACAATTTATTATTGTGGGAGATATGACATTTTCTATAATTCTCAGACACTAGCACATGGGTGTATTTTCAATTAAATATGTTTTATAAAATTATAACGCAATCGTATTTAAAAAAAACAAATTCTCAACCACTAACACTTCACACACTGATGTGAAACAACTTATTCACGGCGACATCTAGTAGCAGATTTCAAAACTATCAACAGTAAAATTTCTGTACAAGAATACTTTTGTTAACAGAAAGCTTTACATAACATTGGCGTAGAACAGTGTATACCAATTTAGCAATGGAATATTTTAGTACCAATAGTAAAGACACTAACCCTCTATTGTTATAACAGATATACACATATGATGTTATAACAGTAGTACAGCTGTTGTTTACAGTATACCAAATTGTCTCTAGCTAAGTGGTGCCATACGATGGTATAACATACTCAAGCAACGACAAACACAAATCTTTACAATAGCTACCAAACTATAGAGAGAAAAGTAACAGCATGTTAACTACAAATAAAGCGTTTCAAACTGTAAGCTATTAAATACAAAAATGTAAAAGCATTTTAAATGAAATTTTAAATGAAGAAAACAATAATAGAAAAGTTTAAAATTTATAAAACATTAAGGATCTTCTACACACAATGTCATATAAAAAATTCTTGAAAGACCGAAACTAGCTAAATTTGTTCGAGCTATGGATTTATCGAAAATACGGAATAGTATTTATCAAAGGGAAGAATCACAGTACCGGGGTCATTTAAAAAAAGGATGAAATAAGGAAGTATTTTATGTGGGAGGTTTATCAACACATGTACCATGATTCACCCTCATTAAAAATTGATTTTCATCATTATAAGTTTAGACTGTTGTGCGTTCTAAAAAAAGCGGTTGGTCTTACTAAACTTTTAGGAATTCTGTATGTCTTGGGTATAAAGTATAAATTTCCACAAATTGGGTTCAAGGGATTAGAGTAACTTCTGGTAATGTGGACCATGCGTCAAATGTGGACCACCCCCCATATCTAAGAAAATGCTTGAAATATGTCAATGCCGCCTTGATAAATGTTTTCCTAATTAGTGAAAACAAATATCAAACTTGGTTTTTAATAAATAATTGCAATGTTGAAAATTTAGTAGGTGAAAATGTAGCTCTGATTGTAAAAGTGTGATTTGAAAATTTTTTAGCACAATAGTCGAACGATTTTGTAAAATAGTCGAACATTTTGTTTTTCTCGAATATAAAGAGGTACTGTGGTTTTCTTGTTTTCTTTAACAAAAATACACGTTTATCTGTAATTACTTTCGGTTATTTTTAAATTTTTATTCATTTTTGAAGCCGATAATTATTTTTAAATAAAAATATTCAATGTCGGGTAATGTGGAACACTATAAAAAAGTGGGACATTTTCATGAGGACGAGTTCGAAACAAGGGCGTTTTTAATATGCGAGGAGGTATTCTATCCTCTGAAAACTCGATATCCGAAATTATAGGTGCCTCGGTTGGATAATGAAACAAGGACCTTCAAAATACCGCAAATGGGGTGGTACCCTTAAATGGGGGCAATTCCAAAACATGGACCCATATATTTTTGCATTCATTGTTACCCAAGAGTGCAATAAATTGAAATTTATCACAATTAATCCACAACCTACCTTTAACTTACTGATTCTCATTACCCACACATACTGGTCCACATTACCCGCCAAGTTATTTTTATTTGCAGTTTAGAGTTTTTTGAAATATAATGCAATAACATTTTATGGACAAATATATATATATAATTTTTGACCTGGAATATAATTAGCCAACAAATCTACCATGCTGTGAAAACAATTTGTTTTTATTTTTTACCGTTGTTACGCCCACAATATCAAAAAAAGAAAATGGTGGTCCACATTACCCGAAGTTACTCTAAACAAAAAAACTCCACAGTTGTTTATTAAATATTCCAGCGGTTCGGTGTCTTGGGCCCAGGCTTTACAAATCTTGTACTGCCGGCAGAGTTAGATTAAGATGAAAAATATTTCATTGCTCCTATGGGTCTCTCCACAGATTGTTTATCTTATTTTCATTTTCCTCGTATTTCAAATAATTCTGCGGGTCACATTTGTCCATGACCTCAATTCTGGCATTAATTATTTTTCCATTGGTATCCCACAGGAGAGATTAGATAATTCCTTCCTGAGTTATTCCGTTCGTTACAGTGTTTCAGATTATTATGTTGTGTAGGTTCTCTATATATACTTCAGCATGTGTCCGGCCCAGTCTATAAGTTCCTGGTCAACTCGAAATGTTTGTAAGGCTTGCAGAAGTGTATCGGTGCTATGTGTTTATGCCGACAAGCAAAATTCCCCCATCAGTGCCTTGAACGACCCAAGGTCAGAGTTGGATACATTAAATATGATGTCGCCACAAAAGCGACAATACCACATGCTTCCGCTCCTGTTATTTGTTTTATCATAGTTAACTACCTTGATCTTGTGGGTTAGAGCTCCGCGATGTATTCCACTGAGGTCACATGCAGGAGCCCAGCGTCCATCCAAGACCGCAAGGATAGATTTCATTAATTTTTTGCAAAAACGCCAATCCTAGCGTAGTCCTTAAGGAAATATTCTTTAAGAATCTTCGCTTGAATTAGTCTTTGAAACTATTTTAAAACACGCCTTGGGTAGGCTCTTCAAAAAGCAAGAGAAGACAAAATCTTCGTCAAAATCCCATTCTTGTTTTAATTCAAAAATATTTAAAAAATCCAAGGTTCGAATTCTTGAAATAATATTATCTGAAAAATCCGCGACTATAATCCTTGAAAAAATTCAACTCCAGTGTAGGCTTTTGAAATAATATTCTTATAAAAAGACAAGGTTTTGTGAGCCCTTAAAAACACGTTCTTCACAAAATCTAACCCAAGTTAGTCCATTTTTATAATAGAGCAGAAAAACCTTGAAAATACAAAAATAAGACCCCTAAAAATATATATTTTTTTATCAACTTCTAAAGCTCAGAGAACTCCTGATAATATTTTGAAAAATATTTGTTAAAATAATCCACGCTGTGAACCTCTGAAAACTCTGGAAAAATCTCAATCTTTCTGAAAATCCTAAATCTGAAAATCCGTAAAAAATCGAAAAAATCATTGCTATAGCCCATTAAAAACTCCACGCCTAACTTCCGACACCTCTCTTTTTGTTGAACTCTCTATTGTTGAATTAAAAAATTGCCTTTCGTTAATCCTCCAAGAAAATATTTGTAAAAAACATGCCGATTGACGCTTAAAACATATTCATAAAAAAATCCACGCCTATAGCTCTAACTATCCTTCGAAAACGATCAAAAACTTTTTAAAAAATTTTCTCAAATAGCTCTGGAAACTCTTGAAAAGTATTAAAAAAAAAACAAACCTTAGAAAATATTCGTTTAAAAATTCGATGCCTCTTGCGAATCTTGGAAAATGTTTTCTAAAAAATTCACTCCTCTGCCGAACCATGAGAAATATTCGTTTAAAAAATCCACGCCTAGAGCCTCTCACAATACTCTTAAAATGTTCTTAACTATCCTTAACTATCCTTAAATCGACGGCTAGAGCTTCTGACTATCCTTAAATCGACGGCTAGAGCTTCTGACTATCCTTAAATCGACGGCTAGATCATCTGACTATCCTTAAATCGATGGCTAGAGCCTCTGACGAACATTAAATCCGCGCCCAGAGCCTCTGCCTAACCTAAAATATACGCCTAAAGCATATGACGACTCTTAAATCCACGCCTGGAGTCTCTGGCAATCCTTACATGCATAAATATAAAAATATTCGTTTAATTAAAATCAACGTCTAGTACCCTTAAATCCACGCCCAGAACCTCTGACGAACATTAAATCCACGCTCAGAGCCTTAGATGACCCTTAAATCCAAGCCCAGAAACTATACGCACCCTAAAATCTACGCCTACAGCCTCTGACGACACTTAAATCCACGCCTGAAGCCTCTGACAATCCTTAAACCCACGCCTGGAGCATATGACAATCCTTAAATCCACGCCTAGAGCCTTTGACGATTCTTGTAAAATATTTGTAAACATTTCTAGAGTATCTAACGAACATTAAATCCACGCTTAGAGTCTCTGAGGAACTTTAAATCCACACCCAGAGGCTCTGTGGACCATAAAATCTACGCCTAGAACCTCTGACGACTCTTATGTCAACGCCTGGAACCTTTGGCGATCCTAAAATCCACGCCTATAGCGTCTGACGACCCTTAAATCTACCTACACCTAAAGCATCTGATAATTCTGTAAGATATTCTAAACAAATTCCAGAGTATCTGACATTAAATCCACGCCTAGAGCCTCTGACGACCCTTAAATCCTTGCCTGGAGCCTCTGACGATCCTTAAATCTACGCCTGGAGGCTCTGACAATGGCTAAATCTACGACTAGAGCCTCTGAAAATTCTTGTAAAATGTTCTAAAAAAATAATCCTTGCAAAAATTCCATTACTATTCTATACCTCTGACATCCCTTAAAAATCTACGTCTATATATCGGAAAAGCCTCAGAAATGGTTATAAAAAAATCAAAAAATATGCCTCAAAAAATTCCACCTTGTGTTGATCCTTGAAAAATACTATTTATTTGCTAATCCTCCGAAAAAAATCTTTATTTTAAATCCCCCCTCTCATTAGAGAAAAATCACACACACACACTCTCTCACACAAAAGAAATCAAAACACCTGTTCAAATGTCATTTCGTTTGTTTACATTTGCGAAGTGGTCTTCTTCAATACATCGAGTGGAGGTGGTTTGGTTGATGGCTGTTCAGTAACCATGCCAGTGATCGTGACGACAGCGACAACACAACAGCGGGTCTACGATGTTGTTGTTGATGACAACAATTATCATTCTTGACATTAACCGCAACAATAATAAAAAAAAATCGCCTTCATCACCGAACCATCTGTTGCCACCGACCAACGATCGATCTAATCGCAGTGGCTCTGTCTGGCAAGTTTGCATTTGACATCCTTAGACGACTAAGATGCACCAGACATATTGACAGAGGCACAGCCAGACATAGAGAGCCATGTGATCATAAGAAGAAGAACAAAACTTTGCATAAATATGTAATACATGTAATTTTTATGATCATTGTTGTTGTTGTTGTCGCGGTTGTCAATGTCTCCATGGCTATGGATACCTCTCCTTCACCCTTCTCCCTCTCTTCCAAGACCGACCCTTGTCATGTAATAATAATTGCCAATAAAAATGTTTATATTGCAAATGAAGACGAAGAAAACAACAAAAAGATGACAGAATAACAACAAAAACAATAAAAATAATAGAACGAAAATCAAAGAACAAATGACGAAATTCACAACAAAGCAGAATAAGAAAAAACGCAATTTAGCAAAACAATAAAACAAACGTAGACGACGGCGGCGATGATGATGAGGATGGGGGATGAGACAACGACCGCGACCACAATAATAACAAAAACAAAAATAGAAAATAGACACAAAATAAAAACAACAACAAAACAGAAAACCTCAAATTCATAACAAAATAGATCAGCGACAACAAAGCTGATTGTCGGGGGGCGGAAACGAACCGACGAATGAAACCTCATATCAAAATAAAATAACTGATAAAATTCGCGGTAAAGTGGAATAGAACAACACAAACAATTAAATACAATTTAACCACAAAAAAAGAAAAAAAATAATAACAAAAAAATAAAAATAAAAACAAAAAAGGGCGGCGAGAGGCAAGTACTCTTAGAGCGGACACATGTACTACATACACTTGTGAGGTCCATAGCAGCTGACAACCCTTGAAAATTGTTCTAAAAACCAAAAAATGTATTTAAGAAATGCAAAATATTCACATCATAGCTCTCACAAGTCTTGAAAATATATTTTAAAATCGACGTCCTGGAAAAAAATATCCACGTCTAGACCTCCGATGAATATCAAATCAAATAGAACCTCTGACGACCCCTGAATCCACGTCTAAATTCTCTAACGACCTATAAATCGACGGCTAGAGATTCCCAACTCCATACCTGGAGCATCTGACGACCCTTAAAACAATACTAAGAGCCTCTTATGGACATTAAATCGACGCCTAGAGCCTGGAGCGTTTAATTCCACATCTAAATTCTCTAACGACACCTCTGACGACTCTTAGATCTACATCTGGAGACTCTGAGACCCTTAAATCAAAGCCTAGAATCTCTGACGGTCTTTAAATCCTTACCTGGAACCTCTGACGAACCTTAAATCCACGCCCATAGCCTATGAAGAAAGTTAAATTCACGCTAAAAGCCTACGACGACCTTTAAATTAACGCTAAGAGCCTCACTTGGAACCTCTGACGAGCCTTAAATCCAAGTTTAAATTCTCTAACAACCCCTAAATCGACTCCATACCTGGATCCTCTAATGATCCTTAAATTCACTCTTGGAGTCTCTGACGAGCCTCAAACGACCCTTAAGTCAACTGCTAGGACCTATTAACTCCATGCATGGAGCTTCTGACGAGCCTTAAATCCATGTATGCGGCCTCTGTCGACCCTTATATTCACGCCTGACATCTAACGACCTTTAAATCGACGGCTAGTACCTTCTAACTCTATGCCTGGAGCACCTGACTACCCTTAAATCCACGACTATAGGCTGCGGTGATCCTCAAATCGAGGCCTAGAACCTTTAAGGACCCTTAAATATATGCCTGGAGCTTCGGACGATCCTTAAATCCACGACTAGAGCCTACGATGAGCGTCATATCGAGGCCTAGAACCTCTTAGGACCCTTTAAACTATGCCTAGAGCCTCTGATGACCCTTAAATTCTCGTCTGGAGTCTCTGAGGACTCTAGAGCATTTTTTAACCCTTAGGTCAACGTCTAGAACCTCTTAACTCCATGTATGGAGCTTCTGGGTTCTTAAATCCATGCCTGGAGCCTCTGACGACACTTAAAACCACATTTGGAAACTGATTATTCGCGCTTGAAAATATTCTTTAAAAAAATCCACGTCTTAGCTCTCCAGCCTTTGAAAAATATTCTTTAAGTAAGCCACGCCTAAGGCCTCTGACAAATATTTTATTTAAAAATATTCTTCATTATCCTTAAAAAAATATTATTTAAAAATCCACGCCTCTGCCTAGGGCCTTGACTTTAAACAATCAAGGCCTTCTGGTAGACTCTAGAAGGCCTTGAACAATTATTCTTTAAAAATACATGCATAGATAGATGATAGGCGTTTGAAAAAAAAAATGCCTTTAAAAATCCCCACCTCTGAAACTCAAATTCACATTTCCCATCCCTGGCGCCCCCATATTAGCAATTCTAGACAATTTAGCAAAAAACAAAACAAAATAAACATAAATCTGTCAATTTAGAAAAGTTACAAATTATGATCAACACAAACAGCTGCACACACATACACACACTGATGCCTACATATACTCATCAATTTACATTACACTTTTGATTACTGTTGTTCTCGTGAGAACACCACTGTTTGTTCTCTTCGACGAGCAGGGGCCACCATCCGTAATCAACTCACGAGTTGTTCAATTCGTTCGCTCGCTCAATAACCGTTTCCATTTACTAATAAACAAAACAATAACAAAACGTTGTTGTTTTCATATTTAAATAACGTACATTAAATAAACAAAACAATGACGCGAGGGAGTGATGCCAGATTGTGGGGTAAAATAAATGGGGAATTAAAAGATGGAATTTATAGAACTTGAAGAAAAAATTTTAAGAATTTATCAAAACAATCAAGCCTGGCCGATCGAATATAAAAAAATGTTGAAAATTCGGAAATTGTTGTTTTTTCCCAGAAATTACGTAGATCGAACTTGCCGCCATGAATAATGGAAATCGCATTCAAAGACCACTTCAGAGTTTCTTTATCATACCCCTTAATAAACATACTCGTTAAACTTGACGTGTCAATCATGATTGGAGGATTGGATTAAAAATGAAATATACTGTGTTTCACACAGCCAATGTTTTAAGGTATAATTTCAGGTCTTCAAGTGTGCAGAATACTATTTCACAAAAAAAAACATTATCAACTGTTTGAAAATGTCAAAAATGATCTGATTATTTCGACATGTGCCGGGTTAACCTGCGACTTTGGTATGCAGAGAAAGACCACGAGGAACGTACATTAAATAAAAATAAAAATGTCATTCACAAGCAACAACATCAGCTTGTAGAACCACAAACATTTGGGCAGCCGAAAAGAAGAACGCGTGCCATGGTTCGCAGCTGTATTTAACGGAAGTAATGGCTACCATTGTTATTTCTTCGGACGACCATAGTCGTGTACAACCTTTAACGGGCACTACTTTCCAGTGGTGACACATCTACCCACCCGTTTCGGCAATAGCTTCGTGGTACGACATAACCTCACCTGGACAAAGCATTTCCGATGTGGATCTAGCGCCGACACAAGGACGTAACATTTTTGGCACTCTCGAAGTCAGGTCATCACATTCCTTATCCATTGGCTGCACGTTACGTCTCGGATTTGAATTCTGAATCTAGAACGTTCAGGATGAACCGCAGACTACCAGAAATAGTTTATACAGAAAATTTTGTTTCGTCTGCCAGGAGGTGTTACAAGACGAATTACACAGGAGCTTAGAGAGAGCTTACGAGAATCGGTAGCAACATGCTTTGAGTTCTATCATAGCTTTCTTTTAATTCCTGGGTATATTCACAGTTTTCAGGAAGCGGCAATAAAATTTCTGTTGCTGGCAGCGGCGGATATGACATACCATAACGACAAATCTTTTCACCACGATATACTCTAGTACAAGAACGTTTGTAGTTGTGATGAACATGTAAATGTTCATCAGATCCATTAGTAGAAATATATTTATCTATGAAACTAATGACAGAAGCAAAAGATTATGAATTATACAGGTATATTTTAGGAGCACCCTTAAGCCAGTACATGCCATGTATGTGAGTTGATCCGCAGGTTATTGCATCACTGCGAATCAATCAAACTTTTTCTGAGAATGACAAATTTGAATTATCATCTTCAGAAATATCGATGTTGTGAACAGTTTTCGACAGGATAACTAAAAGCTCCAACCATTTAGTTTCAGCTGCAGATAAAGTTACAAAAAATGTCGAAAGGCCAAATTGTCTGATCATAGCAAAGGGTTTTTTATTTTCACCTTCCCAGTGAGCAGGTGACGTTCTTTAAGAATACGTTATCCGCCCCCGTGCTGTATAATTTTTTGTTTTTTTTTTGTATTGGATTACAAATGCTAATTCTTCAGTGTCAGCATCAATTATTATATCTATTGATCGGCGTCCTTCACCTGGTACATTTTGAGGTACATTTTCCATAGCTCTTCATTCAAGCATTGTTGATTGCATAGTCATCGAAATGCGGAATATCATCCATAGTGGCTTCATTCGATACTTGGTTTTGGAAAATATTGTCAATTGCTTCCCGGTCTTCATGATTGGCCACAAAAGGTACGACCTGTGATCAATTAAATCCCTCAATCAAACTTTCGTCCATTGTAATTCCATGTTTGATATACAACTCTGTGTTCATCAAATATATGGCTGCATCAATTACCTTTGCTGTTCTGATTGCTTCAGTCATATAACCATTCTTAATTGCTCGAGTGTAGGTTTTACAAAAAGTATATGAGCCATCGACCGATGGAAACCATTCATACAAATAAAATACTTGATTATTAAAATTTAAATTTGACAGACCTGGTTTATGTTCTGATCCCCCTGGTGAGGAAACCATAAGTAGCCACAACATGTACATATCCCGATTGGTCCTTCTTTAATGGCATCATTACATCGCTGGAACTCCAGCTGATTGCGTCGTGCAATTTGCCGTGCGCGTTTCTCTCGTCTTTCTTCATAAGGAATACTATTTCTACGCCTTCTGCTTCGTTCGGCCAGCGGTATGTTGTTCCCAATACTGTTACTGAGGATACTATGCGCTCCTAACTGACCGATTCAAATCCATTTGCTCACTCCTCAGCGCTATTCGCCTTTGTTGGCGTTGCAGCGCATTTCGTAGACGCAAGGCAAAGAAAATTTAAATTTGTGGTTTATGTTCTGATCCCCAAAACCATAAGTAGCCACAACATGTACATATCCCGATTGGTCATTACTACTTATTAATCGCCAATACTATTTCTACGCCTTCTGAAAAATACGTGACAAGTTGTGTTTGTTGGCGTTGCAGCGCATTTCGTAGACGCAAGGCAAAGAGTGCATCTACTTATTAATCGCCAAGAAAAATACGTGACAAGTTGTGTCTTAGGTTTCCCTACTTAGCTATTTGTGTATATGAAGGGATAACCCTTGTGGATTCCTCCTAAATCATAAACATGTCGGCAAACTATCGGGAAGAGAGTAACAGTCAAGGCCTTCTTGCTACAGAATATCCATCTATTACACCTTTCAGGAGTACCCACATATTCAACGAGACTAAAAAAGCAAATGTCTGCCTCCGATATAAACTAGGTTTATTGGCATTCCATACAATTTTATATGTAAATATCCGACTACAATGAGTCCCTAAATAACCACAATTAAAACTTATAAAAACGAATAATACAGATTATCTTTCTGTTTTGCATTTCTGCAGCGATCTGGCATCACTAAAATACAAATAGAAGAGAGAGAGAGAGAGCGGGAGAACATTTTGTAATTTAAGCTCGTTAATGAATAGAGAGAGCATATAACTGTGTTTACATTCCATCGACCGACGAGATCAACTTTTGTAATATTTTATTTGTTCTTAAAGCAACAACAACAAAAACAACCACGAAGACTGGTAAATAAATAAATCACAATAATGCGAAGATGAAGTAAAAACAGAGACAGATTACACAAATGAAAATAAAAACAAAAACGTTTGGATTTTTATTTGCGCACTATTTTGACAAAATAACAACAAATAAACAATATCGTAGTTAGCAAATAAATTACAACAAAGATTGCTAAACAAATAGCCATTAGGTGACTACAGGCAACCAGAAGGGAATATCTATTGATGATCCGAAGGTAGTCTCTATAGATGAGCTAAAGGAAGTCTCTACAGACAAGGTAGTCTC
Source organism: Musca vetustissima (assembly GCF_032173495.1). Classification (NCBI taxonomy): domain Eukaryota; kingdom Metazoa; phylum Arthropoda; class Insecta; order Diptera; family Muscidae; genus Musca; species Musca vetustissima. The sequence goes on along the minus strand of NW_026885689.1, from coordinate 47,064 downwards.
TGTAGACGAGCTGAAGGGAGTCTCTCTATAGACGAGCTGAAGGCAGTCTGTCTCTCTATAGACGAGCTGAAGGCAGTCTGTCTCTCTATAGACGAGCTGAAGGGAGTCTATCTATAGACGAGCTGAAGGGAGTCTATCTATAGACGAGCTGAAGGTAGTCTCTCTATAGACGAGCTGAAGGGAGTCTCTCTATAGACGAGCTGAAGGGAGTCTCTCTATAGACGAGCTGAAGGGAGTCTCTCTATAGACGAGCTGAAGGGAGTCTCTCTATAGACGAGCTGAAGGGAGTCTCTCTATAGACGAGCTGAAGGGAGTCTCTCTATAGACGAGCTGAAGGGAGTCTCTCTATAGACGAGCTGAAGGGAGTCTCTCTATAGACGAGCTGAAGGGAGTCTCTCTACAGACGAGCTGAAGGGAGTCACTCTATAGACGAGCTGAAGGGAGTCACTCTATAGACGAGCTGAAGGGAGTCACTCTATAGACGAGCTGAAGGGAGTCACTCTATAGACGAGCTGAAGGGAGTCACTCTATAGACGAGCTGAAGGGAGTCTCTATAGACGACCTGGAGGGAGTCTCTATAGACGACCTGGAGGGAGTCTCTATAGACGACCTGGAGGGAGTCTCTATAGACGACCTGGAGGGAGTCTCTATAGACGACCTGGAGGGAGTCTCTATAGACGACCTGGAGGGAGTCTCTATAGACGACCTGGAGGGAGTCTCTATAGACGACCTGGAGGGAGTCTCTATACACGAGCTGAAGGGAGAAAAATCTATGCCTGTTTTACGGACTTGAAAAATTTTTAAACCATCTACGCCTTGTCTAAGGGCTTTGGAATTTTTTTTCTGAAAAATCTGCGCCTTGGCTGTACCTAGAATTTTATTAAAAATCATCGTATTTTTTATAAATTTGTAAAGATTGTAAGAGAGAGATAGAGAGAGCGCGCTGAGAATGAGTGAGCAACCACTAGAGATAGTATAGAAATACCAAAATAGGCTAGAAATTCCAATCAATGTTATTGTTGTTGTATTTCTTTTTAATTGTGGGTCTTTGTTATAAATTGTAATTCGTTGTTGTTGTTGCGGTTATTTTTATTGCTTATTGTTATTATATTCTTGTTTTGTATTTTTAATTATATGTAGAAAATGCCAAGCAAAACAGAAAATAGACAATCAATGTGAGAATTGTAAATCGAATTGAAAACGGCAGTTATAGATAGAAACCAATTATCTATAAAAAAAAACAAACAATAAATAATAATTTAATTCCGATGGACAGGAATGGGGGAGTGAGGAATTGGAATCCGAAGAAAGAAATTAAATATAAAAATTAAAGAGAAATACCGTAAGAGAAATCAAAGCCCTTCTTAACATAAGTGCTCCTCTTGATAAAGGAGATCTGCAAGGTTTATTACACCATATTTAAATTCCTACAAAAATATTTTTAGGTTAAAAAAAATGTTTCTTATAATCTACGCCTTGGTTAGGTTCATAAAAAAATACTTTTCATGCATAACCCTTTAACCCGTTTCAGATACAAATTTACTATTTGGTTTACATACATATGTATATAACCCAAATAACTAAACTGCGCATATTACACCACGACGATATACTATTACCACCATTAGTCAATTGTATATAATTTACAATTATAGGTCAAGCATTGCAAAGTAAAAAAAAAACTCAAAACTAGTATTACTATTAACCCAGTCTCGGTTCTGTCAAGGCAGTTAGACGGCGCTGGCGGCAGTCAGTCAGCCAGCCAGTCCATATATAAATTCTTCATTTAACTTTGATTCATATTTCTTGAAAATTACAACAAATCTCATTGCCGTTTTTAACGTGTTATTTGTTTTGTTGTTGTGGTTCGGTTAAGGCAATGTGTTGCCTTACAAAACGGAAGCAATGTTTAAAAAAAACCTTCCTAAATATTATATGGCAAGGCATTAGAGGTTCAACAGAAGGTACAGGTGACTAAGGTGACTAATCGGAAATTCAAGATTTTTCAAAAAATATTTTTTCAATATCCACACTAGGCGTGGATTTTTAATTTTTTTTTTTTAAATCAAGATTCTCAAAAGGCGTGGATTTTTTAAAAATTATTATTTTCAAGACTCGGATTTGTTAAAAATTATTTTTTTCAACAATTCACCAAGGCTCGGATTTTTTTAAAAATTATGTTTAAGGGGTGGCGTAGGGGATGATAGATATCAAGCAACGGCTCTGATTGGCTTTAACATGGCGAAGCCCAGGCTTATCTTAGTCCCTCTTTCATCTCAATTGTGGACACTGACCTCCCCGCGGTGTCACCTGGGGAGCTATTTTCATCACCCGATGAAATAGTGAGCTAATATGTGCCGCGAGTTCGCCCATAAGAACTATAAAAAAGAGTTAGTTGCCCACTCTCGAAAGACCCAACCTACTATGAAAAGCAAAGAAAAAGAAAACCAAACCCCCCTAATGTTTACGACCCCTGCAAACGTATAAAGTACCACGATCTGCGAATCTGCACTTGGAATGTGCGCACGTTGTACAGAACAGGCGTAGTGTTGCTTTAGTGGATGTACTCAATAAGTACAAAGCCGATATTATTGCCTTACAGGAAATGCGATGGAATGGGACTGGCGTAAGTAAATTATTAAATGATTACGCCCTGTATTATAGCTGCCATGAAACGAGACATGAATATGGCTGCGGATTTAGGGTTAACAGGAGAATAAAAGACCTCGTCTCCAGATTCACACCAGTAGATGAGCGAATTGCTATAATCCGTATAAAAGCGAAGTTCTTCTACATCAGTCTCATTTGCGCCCATGCTCCGAAGATAAAGAAGAACAGACCTAGAAACAGCATATGATCGTTGCCCTGGTCATGACATTAAAATTCTGCTAGGAGATTTTAATGCAAAAATCGGAAGGGAAAAAATCTCTGGCCCCACCGTCGGAAAATTCCGCCTCCATGAAGAAACATCAGACAACGGCATGAGGTTGATTTCGCGACAGCAAAAAACATGGTAGTTAGAAGCACCAGATTCAAGCATCTCCATATACACAAGGCCACTTGGATTTCTCCCGATCGAACAACGAGAAACCAAATCGATCATGTTGTGATAAACGGAAGGCATTCATCCAGTGTTTTAGACGTCCGATCGATCCGGGGAGCGAATATCGATTCGGACCATTACCTTGTGGCATACAAGGTACGCACCCGTCTCAATGTAGCAGCAAAGGTGCGATCTAACACAACACGGAAATTTGACGTCGAAAAGTTGCAAACACAACAGATAACATAAGCCTACTTCGCTCAACTTTCCCAACTGCTTGACGAAAGCACCCCTTGTCCCGATAATAATATAGAAGCACAATGACAGAGAATTTCCCACTCCCTACGAACTGCAGCAAAAGCAACACTTTTGTACCAAATATCACCATCAAGAAATCCGTGGTACGATCAGGAGAGTCATAATGCTACTGATATAAAAACGCAGCGTATAGGGCAACCCTGTGGACAGTAGCAACACGTAATGCGATGGAGAACTATCGGGATTAAAGGAGAGAGGAGAAACGTATTTTCAGAAAATAGAAGAAAGAGCAAGAAAAACGTGAGCGTCAGCAAATCGAGATGTACAGGAGTCAGAATGAAGTCCGAAAATTCTACCAACGGGTAAAACACCAAACCGAAGGCTTTGGTGCAGGCACATCCTCCTGTGGAGATAAAGAAGGAAACCTGGTGACAGATACAGATAGCGTGATGAGGATCTGGAAGGAGCATTTTGGAAAAATTCTGGCATCAAATAGTAGCAGTGAAGTGGATACCCCAGAACCAATAATCGATGACGGTATAGAGTGTATACCACCTAGTCAAGATGAAGTCAGAATAGCAATCAATCGGGTGAAGAATAATAAAGCAGCAGGTGCCGATGGGTAACAAGCCGAACTATTCAAGACTGATGGTCAGATGCTGGTAAGGAGCATGCACCAGCTCATTAGAACAATTTGGCTAGAAGAATGCATGCCCAGTGATTGGAACCTCAGCATCCTGTGTCTCGTGCACAAAAAAGGAGACAAGATGATATGTTCCAACTATAGAGGAATAAGTCTCCTTTCCATCGCATATAAAGTGCTATCCAGTGTGCTGTGTGAACGACTGAAGCCAATGGTCAATGACATCATTTGACCATATAAATGCGGCTTCAGACCTGGCAAATCCACCATTGACCAGATTTTCACTATGCGCCAAATCGTGGAAAAGACCCACGAAAAACATATTGACACATAGCACCTATTTGTCGACTGTAAAGCCCCATTCGACAGCCCTATCCGTTCAGAGGTGTTTAAAGCCATGTTTACGTTCGGCATTCCTGCAAAATTAATACGGCTATGCAGGATAACTTTAAGTGGCACAAGGTCAGCAGTTAAAGTAGGAAAGGACCTATCGGAGCCCTTCCATACCGAACGAGGTTTCAGACAAGGTGACAGTTTGTCGTGTGATTTTTTTAACATCCAGCTGGAAAAGGTCATACGAGACTCAAAGGTGAACAGAAATGGCACTCTGTATACCAAACAGCACATGTTACTCGCCTACGCCGACGACATCGATATAATGGGTAGAACACTGCGTGCGGTAACAGCCACCTTCGAACAAATTGAAAAGGAGTCTGCCAAAGTGGGTCTGGCAGTAAACGGCGAGAAGACCAAGCTGATGGTATCAACGCGCAAGACGTCCAGTAGACTCGGACCAACTGTAGATCTTGAGAACTACAGCTTCGAGGTAGTTAAACATTTTAAACAGTTTAGAAAAAAGGCCACCTCCCGCCAGACCAAACTCACACTTTACAAGACGCTGATACTACCCGTGCTATTATATAGATCTGAAGCATGGATACTCGCGCAAGCAGATGAGGCAGCTCTTGGGGTGTTTGAAAGAAAAATTCTCCGAAAAATTTACGGGCCGATCTGCGTCGACGGTGAATATCGGCGTCGATTGAACCACGAGCTTTACAATTTATACGCGGACATCGACATAGTCAGTCATATTGAGCTGCAGCGACTACGGTGGCTAGACCATGTTGTGCGAATGAATGAAAATGCCCCAGCTCAAAAGGCATATAAAAGCGAACCAGCTGATGGTTCCCGTAGAAGGGGAGGGCCACGAATTAGATGGAAAGACCAAGTAGAAAACAACATCTTGGAACGTGGTCTTAAAAATAGGTGGATTTGCGCACAAGACCGACGCACTTGAAATCTTTTTTAAGCTCGGCTTATGGAACAACCGTTCTGTAACAAGCCAGCTAAGTAAATAACCAAGGCTTGTATTTTAAAAATTATTTTTTTTTCAGGGACTAACCCAACCTTGAATTTTTTAAAAACAATTTGTTGGGGAATGTTTTTAAATTTATTTATTTATTTTTTTTTTCATTTAAGCAGATTTGCCTGTATTAAAAAGCCTATTCCGCATTTCGTTAAAAAATACGGCCTGCAATAATAACGCCCTAAAATAACCACATGCCCGCTCATCTCCATACATTGATTGAGAATTATTTGCTGTAATCAAAACGTTTGTGTGAATACACCCCAACAAGACCCCCAGCCAAACCTGTCAATTCCGTTCTGTTTTACAATTGAAACAAATATTGCAAAAAACAATCGAATCAAGGGGAATGAATGGAAGAGGGTTGTGAGTGTGGTGTGGCCCATTTATTGTCATAAATGAAAACGTAAATTTGTTACATTTAATTAAGTAATCACTTCCCATTCGTCATAATTATGGCTATGGCGCTGGCTGGCTGTCTTTTGCTGCCTGACTGGCTGAGTGAGTGACGGCCTAGCTGATTTGTGTCACCCTGCTGCTGCCGCTAAACCCCTTCCTACGAATTCTATTCCATTTGTCGCAGTGAAATACCGTCGTCGTCGTTTGTACTTCGTATATTTTTTAATTTGTGCAAAAATATTATTATTTATTGTCGAGGTGACTCTTTCCACATTCGCTAAAAATTTGCAACGACACACACACTCACACAGAGACCCCATCGCATAATGCAAATCGAAGGAGGGCGGGGTTCCTCAGATACGGTCATTGTCGTCGTTGATAATTTGGCGCCAAATGTTTTGTTTAACTTGAAATAATTTTTATTTTGTTTTGATCCGTGCTATTGTTTTTCTGTGTGCGAATTCTATTTTTTTGTCGCTTTCCCATTTTTTTTTTTTTTTTTTTTTTTTTTGCAAAAATCCGATTAGAATTTTTGTATTTTTTGCGGATTGAATTTTAAGCGTTAAGTGGTAGCTTTCAGTAGGTTAATACACACGCACACTCACAATGCATGGATTATTTTCAGAATTTTTGACATACCGTTGACATTTATAACACCCTGAGATTGATGGGTGTCGGCGTTTGGGGCGACACCTAAGTATTTTGACATTTCATTTTGTTGACAAAACAAAAAAGCTATGCAACCGAATTTTTCCCCAAAGGAAACATTTTTAAAGGGAATCTCTATATTTAAAATATATTTTTTTCAAAGATTAACAAAGGCCTGGATTAAAAAAATAATTTTCAGAAATTAGCTAAGGCTTGAGGTCCAGCCAAGGCGTGGATTTTTTAAAAATAATTTTTTCAGTGCGTGGATTTTTTAAAAATTATGTTTTCAGGGTCTAGCCAAGGCCTGATTTTTTTTAAAAATAATTTTCCTAGACTTAACCAAGGCCTGGATTTGTAAATATTTTTTCCACAAATTTGTTTTTCTTTTTACAAAAATTCCTTACCCTTTAATAGAAATATTTCATAGAAAAAAAAATATATGGAAAAAAGTGTAGCTCTTTAAGGATTGCATGCTAGCATGCCATAATGATAGAAAAAAATCGTTAAACCATTTTCATGCATTGTCCATGGTAAGAAAAAAAATGAAAAATGAAACAATTGAAAAATAGCATTTCAAATATGCAGTTCTTCAACACTTGGAAAAAGAGTTTTTGCGTTTCATTTTGAAGTTGAGAGAGAAGCACACAATAAAAAAAATTGTGAATCATTAAAAAATAATTATTATGTCTGCAGCTATGCGTGTGTGAGTGAGTATGTGGGTATGTGTAAATGGATATAAATGCAACTAAATTAGCCACTAACTGTGGTGTTGGCACAGTGGTACCAGAAACCTGTACAAAATCTCATCAAATGCGAAGTGACGGATGACTCCATAGAGGACCTCAAGGAACCAATGGAGTCCCTATAGACGAGCTGAAGGGAGTCTCTCTAAAGACGAGCTGAAGGGAGTCTCTCCATAGACGAGCCGATGGGAGTCTCCCTATAGACGAGCCGAAGGGAGTCTCTCTATAGACGAGCCGAAGTGAGTCTCTCTATAGACGAGCCGAAGGGAGTCTTTCATAGACGAGCTGAAGGGAGCCTCTATAGACGAGCTGAAGGGAGCCTCTATAGACGAGCTGAAGGGAGTCTCTATAGACGCCCTGAAGGTAGTCTCTATAGAAGGGAGTCTCTATAGACGAGCTGAAGGGAGTCTCTCTATAGACGAGCTAAAGGGAGTCTCTATAGACGAGCTGAAGGGAGTCCCTATAGATGAGCTGAAGTTAGTCTCTATAGACGAGCTGAAGTTAGTCTCTCTATAGACGAGCTGAAGGGAGTCGCTATAGACGAGCTGAAGTGAGTCTACCACGAAGGACCACGTCTATAGACGATCTGAAGGGAGTCTCTATAGACGACCTTCAAGTAGTTTCTATAGACGAGCTGAAACCAAACAAAAGATATCCCCTACCCTGCTTACAAAAAAAAAATCAGAACCTAGCCCCAAAAATACTGAAATTTTGGGCTTAACTCTAGTTTAGCAACGACGATCAGATTTTTCTGAATTTTTTTTCCAGAGGTAGGTATATTTACCCTAATTATGGGGATATCTTTTATTTTCTTGGGGGACGTACCCGGTTATTTGACCCGGAAGTTCGGATACGGGTACCCGGTTATATCCGGTTTTACGGATCCGGTAAATATAAAATGGGTATAATTTTAAAGGTTATAAAAATACCTTTATATTGAGTGGTTATATGATATGATGGGGTTATCCCAAACCGTTTTGGAGACACAGTCAAAAAACGGGGTTTTGGACCAAGATTTTATTGAAAACGCCCCTAAAAGTCGAACTTGGGTTCATTATAGTCCTTCTCCAATCTCGACTCAAATTATAGACCAATTTGCCCTTTCCAAAATGTTGCGATATGTGGCAGTATGTGTTGTGGATCAAAATATATGGGCCTTAGGACCCTACAAAAACAAAGAAAATTTTGTCGCGTAGCCGGTGTTGGTATCTGTCCATAGGAGAAAGCCTCAAATCCCCGGCCGGTCACCCCAAAAAACTATTCGATTTAACAAGAGATTATGTCGCTAGGTATCTGTCCATAGGAGGCCGGCTACACAAAAAATTCCTTTTTAGAAGGAGTTTCTCTCGGGTAGCCGGTGTTGGTATCTCTCCATAGGAGAAAGTTTTAAATCCCCGGCCGAAGGCCTGTCACCCAAAAAAAATAATCTATTTAACAAGAAATTCTGTCGCGTAACCAATGTTGGTACCTGTCCATAGGAGAAAGTCTTAAATCCCCGGTCGAAGGCCGGATACACAAAAAATATTCTATTTAGAAGGAGTTTCTGCCGGGTAGCCGGTTTTGGTATCTGTCCATAGGAGAAAGTTTTAAATCCCCGGCCGAAGGCCTGTCACCCAAAAAAAACCATGCTATTTAAAAGGAGGTTCTGTCATGTCGCACCATTTTGGAAAGGGCAAATTGTGGTATATAATTTGAGTCAGGATTGGAGAGGGACTATAATGGACCCACGTTCGACCTTTACAGAGGTTTTCAATAAAATCGGCGTCCAAAACCCAGTTTTTTGACTGTATCTTCAACGGTTTGAGATAACCCCAACATATCACCACTGAATGAAAATGTATTTTTATAACCTTTAAAATGATACACATTTTATATTAACCGGATCCGTAGAATCGGATACAACCGGGTACCCGTACCCGAACTTCCGGGTCAAATAACCGGGTTCGTCCCCCAAGAAAAAATATATCCCCATAATTAGGGTAAAAATACCTGTGGAAAAAAATTTCAGAATCATCTAAACGTTTCTACAAAATTAGAGTTGTTTCAAATTTTGTATCTAGCAAAATTTGACAGACAACCAAACCTACAACAACAATTAATTTTTAATATGGTCAATTTGTTATTGATTGATATCTGTATTACTAGCACTACTACCAACAGCGGTATGATTATAGCGATTAGTCACCCGTCATCGTAATCCAAGCCATAGCCAACACTTGTTTTGGTTTCGATTTTTGGAACCTGCTTTCAATTTTTGTTATTGTTTTTCTTTTTTTGTGGCACAACAAAAATGCTATTTATAAACATATTTATAAACAACAAAAAACAATTTTCCTTCTTGGCCCCCCTCCTTCTTCTCTAGACAACGTCAGCCAGCTAGCCAACCAACCAACGGCCAAGCTTCAAAATGATTTGCTATTCAAACCTCATTTTGTTATAATAAAAAATAAACAACAACAAAATATCTTTGTTGTTTTTATTTTTTCCTTTTTTTAATCATTACTTTGTTGTAGTTGATTTTTCTATATTTAGTAATATGTTTTTTTTATTATGTTGTTGTTTTTCGTTTTCATATTAATTTCTATTTTTAACCGTAATACGCTATAGCCAGATAATCAAGTGTTCAGCTAGACGGTTAATTGAACATAAATCGGTTCAAATAAATATGGGACAATATATATATATATATAGAGGATCAAAACATGACACGCTAGATATTCACCTGTTAGACTTAGTAGTTTATAATTTAAAATGAAAAATATATTTCAAAACACATGTTTCCCAAACCCCCTAAAAGTATGCATCAAACATTGAGTTTTTTTTGTTGCCCCTAAAAATTAAAAAGAAACAAATCCAATATTTTAACATATACACAGATAAAAATGATTGCTTAAAACTAAACAATGGTGATTAGAGTTGGGTAGTTCCGGAACGAATTAGTTCAAAGAAACTATTCACAAAAAAACAGCAATCGGTACTAGATCTGATTCTTTCGTTCGTCTAGTTTATGTTTGCTACAGTCGATCTTCTACTTTCTTTTCATCAAATTGTTCATCCTTTTTACTATTGATTGGCCGAATTAATTGACCAATGTATCAACGAATGATTGATCGAAAATTAACTATGGAACTAAATAAATGAACTAGTTCCATTTGCGGAGCAAATCGAAAAATATCGAACAAGTCATAACTAATTTAAAATACAGTGTAATACTAATCCAGCTAACTGCAAAGTATAAATTATTCGGATTAGCGATATTTTAAGGTATTTCAAATTAGTTATGTATTGTTCGATATTTTTCGGTTTTCTCCGCAAAAGGAACTAGTTCTTTCACTTAAAGACCCCAATCTGGTTTGTTTCTATTTATTGTAAATATGAACTTAAACTAAAATAGGTTCAATTTTCTCTCAAATTTGCTACGATTTAAAAAAAATAATAATAGAATACGCAATAAGTTATGAAAAACAGTTCAGACTACGGTATAATCAGGATTATCGAGATTTTGCTATACCTAGAAGTATGCACTACAGATAATTTATAGGTGAATTGCATCCTAAGAGTATGCAACGGTTATATTTTTTTTCACAGAAAAATTAATACTAAATTTCAATAAAAAATTCGGTCGCATGTCATGTTACTTCTTCGAAATAATACTTTTCTTTATTCAAGAAGAAATCGGAAACTTCAGTCATTTGTTGCTTATTTCCTCAACTGTCTAGCCGTGTACAAACTGGATAACAGTTTTTCAGTCAAATCGGAACTATTAAAACCTTTAGAATGTTGTGGTAAAACAGTCTGGGCAATCTTATTCCGATGCATTTTTGTATCGCTCCACAAAAGGAACTAGGAAATTCATTTAACTCCATAGTTCATTTTGGTTCACGAATCGGAATAGTTATTTTAACCTTGTTCACTTAATGTATAATTAATAGAGGAAATGGGAATTATTAGACGAATTGGAGGAGGTCTAAAGTCCAGCTGCTGAAATAAGTATTGATATATGAACTGAAGGCAAGTTGCAATGAAAAGGAAACCCAGAGAGATATTCTACATATACCCACCAATATGCGACACAATTTTTCGATGGTTCATCGGAAATAAGTTGATTTCTGATCATTTGGATTTTACATTGAAGTGCTCGTTATTTATCAACACAGCCTAACAATTCGAATAGTTTCTCCTTTAGGTATGCACCAGCTTTTTGTGCTACCTTCATAAGCTAATTTTTGTCACAAGTTTGTACCCCAAAATTTTGATTTTACCACCGATTAAAAACGATAATATGAGTGGAGGAGATCCCTAAAAGTATGCATCCCACATTAACCAGTTGTCTTCTTAGTGCAACTAAGTCGAGCACATTGTTAAATGACAACGCCTAATATCAAACATGACAACGCTTCATATCATTTAACAAAATATATTAACCAAAAGTTATAATTCATTCATTTTAAAATTATTTCAACTTCAGACAGACACAAACATAGGGAATTATTTTAGGATACAGCAAAATGTTACAGTTGGAAGACGTTCATGAAACGTTTCAACATTTTCGGTTTACTACGCACAAGGAACTGGATCATTCATTTCGATTCATTGTTGCTTTTAGTTCAATCCTTAATAGATACACGTTGATGAACGGAAAGGGCTAGCATTGGATCAAAATGAACGAATAACCTAGTGCTAGTTCCGATTGTTCTTTTTGCTGCAAAGTTATTTCGAACTAGTTCAAAAAGAACGATGTGTACATATACTCCAGTGCTAGTTCCGATTGTTCCTTTTGCGGAACAGTTCATTGAAACTAGATCGTTAAGGAACGAAAAACTCCGCAAAAGGTCGATTTTATACCCGAGATGCAGAAGAACAACTTTATTGGCGAAATGAAAGGATTCATTAAAAATGAACTAGGAGAATACTTCATAGGATTGCTTTATGTGGTGACATATCGTGAGATAGAGGCATTCTTTCTTCCAACAAAATACATTACATAAAGAATGAACACCTGACCTGAGCGTATAATAATAGGTTTATTCCAGAAAGATTCCGTATAGTTATTAATTAATTACTTGTGCTCCAACAAATATGTATTCAGCCTAAATATAAATTCTACTTAACAATCTAAACGATTTGAAATAAATTTTTAAGGTCTAACATTAATATCAGACCATAACAGCTGTTATTAGGTAAAATCCCTAAAAGTATACACCAGACACCGTAAAAATGTTGTATGATGACATCTGACATTCAGGAAGCGTTTATAGGAGCATCTTATGTGAAAATTGGGGGGAATCGAAGACCAGTCAAATCCAACGGAAGTTGCTAGTGGAAGAAGCACTTCGAATGGAAGGCTCGTCTTTTTCTTTGAAAAACTGGTCATGTAGCGACTGTTCCACTAGATCAATGTAGAAGGGGATGACTTTGGAAAAACAAACGAAAAAAATAGACTATTCATTCAGATCATTATAATACGAGCTCTATCCATGGGCTCAAACCAGCACATATTTGTCCAGCCAAAACGTGGAATAGTTGTACAGCCAATAGCTTATTTCAATCATATCCAAGGGAAGTTGTTAGTGGAAGAAACACTTCGAATCGAAGGCTCGCCTTTTTTATTGAAAACCTGGTCATGGCCACTAGAGCAATGCAGAAGTTCGAAAAACTAGCAAACAAAAGAAGTCAATTCATTGTACACCATGACAATGAGAGCTCTAACATCCAGCACATATTTGACCAGCCAAAACGCGGAATCGATCATCCGTCGCACAGCCTTGGCTTGGGAACCAGCAATTTATTTTTATTCTCGTACATCCAGACAATATGTGTGGTCAACCATTTTCGCTATTGAGTCATTTGAAAACCATGTTTTGGAGGAAGTTTAATCGAAGTGGAAAAAAGTGCGCATCAATTGGTTAAGCGCCGCATGAAGTGTATAAGTCAGTGTATAGATAATACTGTTCCTTTACAACTATTGTTTAAGTCCGCTGGATATAAATTTAAAATATTTCGTTCACAGATCTATGTCTATGCATTAAATTGTAGCAACACTAATAGAATACCAAATATCTACTGAAGCCCGGACATTCAACGCTGTTAGTTTCCAAGTAAAACCAGACCCAATCAGCTGTTATGCTTATAACGCCTAAAATTATGCAGCACACATTACACAATGATTGACTTAAATATTCAGTAAATTGGCACCGACAACACACAGTTCTGTATTTGCACTCAACTTCAAACATGACTTATTTTCAATCAATCTTTGAAAACACACCTAATTTGTAGCGCGGACAGCGAAAATTAATTTCATTATGGAGTTTCTATCCGTGTAACCGACGCAATCAAATTATTCGTGTATGTACAATTTCTTTCTATGTGGCACCCTACTTTTCTCGACGTTTAGTATTTTACTTCCGATCATTTCAAACATAAGTGGACAGCTCCTTCTAAAATGTCTAAAGTTGTTTCCAAATAATCCTGAGAAATTTACAACGAAAAACTCTCTGTTGCAGCATTTTGCACCAGAATCTTAGTCTCCAATATAGGAAATATGTGGATTGTATACCTTATCTTCATTTTTATTTGCTTCTTGCAGTAAAATCCTGCTATATACGATATATTTGACATTTCTCAAAGATACTTTCTAACAAAAATGTTACGACTTGATAATCCGTTCACAAGAAAAGCGCATAGCTCCAGGATTGCTTGAAAAACATGAAGTTTGTGATCAATTGGTGGTTCACAGATCTATTTTTTTTTTAATTTTATTTACCCTCATAGACTAAAAATTGTCCACTCAATTCAAAACATTCAAAACTGTATGCTTCCAAGCAAAACCAGACCCAATCAGCTGTTTTTATACAAGCGCCTAGAATTATGCAGCACACATTGCACACTGACTTTCAACGTTAACTAAATAGGCTCCGAAGAGAGTGTTCTTTGCAGTTGAAGTTGCAACTCCAATCATGGTATCCAAAATTTATCGGCATTAAGTACGTTGTTTCCGATAATACTGTATTCCTTTGTAGAATTTGCACCAGTAGCTTAGTCTCTATTGTAAGAAGTATTGTCCCGATATTACATATTTTTGTATTTTTTTAGGACTTTCTCGTAGTAAAATCCTTCCATGATTCTTCTTGCACATTTTTAAATCGGTTATCGTCAGTGTAATTCCTCTGAAAAAAAAATCTACTACCGCGTAGGGTATTTGGAGATCCTCTTCTCAGCACTTCTATATGACTTTCGCTAATACTATTTGTTCGTTGCTTTTTACATCGAACATTTTTCATTAATATTCCTTGAGCGTATTCGAGACGACGATGACAATGTTTATGTTTTTTTCCGTTTTTTCGGTTTATTCGATTACCATAAATGGTGTTAAATTGTACACATGACGCGATATGATGGCGGATTGTTTATTTTGTTTTTGTAATAAATTTTGTCATTACATTTTTATGTATTTATTTTCAATTTTAAATTTTTATCGAACAAATCAAAATGTCTCGTAAAAAATACACATACTACTAATGCATCAATAAAAGTGTTGTCAGTTACAAGTCATCGTAAACAAAATTTGTAATAATGACATAGCTAATAATTTTAGAACGTAGTAGTGGATTTTTTTTATACAAAATTAAGTTTTGAATTGAATTTTCTTGAATTGAAATTTGTAGATAGTAAACTAATTGATATTCAACTCACTGTGATCGTAAATTTGTTAAATATTTGTTCTCTGTTTCTAGTCAATGGAAATGGAAGGTGGAGGGAAGTCAACATACCTGCAATGAAAGGAAGTAACATAAGTGTTATTAAATAAATTTATTTTTTTATTACTCATTTTTGTGGGTGGAAATATAAATTAAAGAGTAGGGTAATAAGTGTTAAAAGTCATAAATCAAAATGTACTTAAAATATTTATTGTGAATATAACAACATAAAAAAATTTAATGATTAATATTGTTTGCTTATATTTGTTGCATCGATAAGGAGGTTTGGGAAAGGGGGGATATACCTAACGATCGCAACCAGAACCCTCACTCTTTAAATAAAAATATATTATTCTAAACGAAATAATATTAGTGGTGACGACAAATGTAAAAGTGGCCTCAGTATACATTCAAAAAATTCATTCTCCTTAAAAAATATCAAAAAAAATTTCCCTACAAAAGAATACTTATTTTTCTGCTTTCTATTACAAGAAATTAAATTATTCAAACGATATATAGTTTCTACGCAACCATCTCAGTTAATTGCAATACAATTATAAGCTCTAACATTCAAATCAGACCCTAACAGCTGTTATCTCTCTAACCCCCTAAAAGTATGCAGCACACATAGTAAAAAACGCTTAAGACAATATACAGGTCATTTGGATTGGATTTTTTAAAGACTATACTTTCAGGGACAAAAACCAGATTTGGATTTTTTAAAGAATTTTTTTCGTGGATTTTTAAAAAAATATTTTTTCGAGTACCTATAAGGCGTGGATTTTTAAAATAATATTTTTTCGAGTACCTATAAGGCGTGGATTTTTAAAATAATATTTTTCGAGTACCTATAAGGCGTGGACTTTTAAAATAATATTTTTTCGAGTACTATAAGACGTGGATTTTTAAAATAATATTTTTTCGAGTACCTATAAGGCATGGATTTTTAAAATAATATTTTTTCGAGTACCTATAAGGCATGGATTTTTAAAATAATATTTTTTTCGAGTACTATAAGGCGTGGATTTTTAAAATAATATTTTTTCGAGTACCTATAAGGCGTGGATTTTTAAAATAATATTTTTTCGAGTACCTATAAGGCATGGATTTTTAAAATAATATTTTTTTCGAGTACTATAAGGCGTGGATTTTTAAAATAATATTTTTTCGAGTACCTATAAGGCGTGGACTTTTAAAATAATATTTTTTTCGAGTACTATAAGGCGTGGATTTTTAAAATAATATTTTTTCGGGTACCTATAAGGCGTGGATTTTTAAAATAATATTTTTTCGAGTACCTATAAGGCGTGGACTTTTAAAATAATATTTTTTCGAGTACCTATAAGGCGTGGATTTTAAAAATAATATTTTTTCGAGTACCTATAAGGCGTGGATTTTTAAAATAATATTTTTTCGAGTACCTATAAGGCGTGGACTTTTAAAATAATATTTTTTCGAGTACTATAAGACGTGGATTTTTAAAATAATATTTTTTCGAGTACATATAAGGCATGGATTTTTAAAATAATATTTTTTCGAGTACATATAAGGCATGGATTTTTAAAATAATATTTTTTTCGAGTACTATAAGGCGTGGATTTTTAAAATAATATTTTTTCGTGTACTATAAGGCGTGGATTTTTAAAATAATATTTTTTCGGGTACCTATAAGGTGTGGATTTTTAAAATAATATTTTTTCGAGTACCTATAAGGCGTGGATTTTTAAAATAATATTTTTTCGGGTACCTATAAGGCATGGATTTTTAAAATAACATTTTTTCGAGTACCTATAAGGCGTGGATTTTTTTAAGAATATTTTTTTATGGACCTACACAAGGCGTGGATTTTTTAAAGAATATTTTTTCGAGGGACCTACACAAGGCGTGGATTTTTTAAAGAATATTTTTTCGAGGGACCTACACAAGGCGTGGATTTTTTAAAGAATATTTTTTTAGGGACCTACACAAGGCGTGGATTTATTAAAGAATATTTTTTTCAAGGCCTTAGACAAGGCGTGGATTTATTAAAGAATATTTTTTCAAGGCCTTAGACAAGGCGTGCATTTATTAAAGAATATTTTTTCAAGGCCTTAGACAAGGCGTGCATTTATTAAAGAATATTTTTTCAAGGCCTTAGACAAGGCGTGCATTTATTAAAGAATATTTTTTCAAGGCCTTAGACAAGGCGTGCATTTATTAAAGAATATTTTTTCAAGGCCTTAGACAAGGCGTGGATTTATTCAGGAATATTTTTTCAAGGCTTTAGACAAGGCGTGGATTTTTTAAAGAATATTTTTTCAAGGCCTTAGACAAGGCGTGGATTTATTAAAGAATATTTTTTCAAGGCCTTAGACAAGGCGTGGATTTATTCAGGAATATTTTTTCAAGGCCTTAGACAAGGCGTGGATTTATTCAGGAATATTTTTTCAAGGCCTTAGACAAGGTGTGGATTTATTAAAGAATATTTTTTCAAGGCCTTAAACAAGGCGTGGATTTATTCAGGAATATTTTTTCGAGGCCTTAGACAAGGCGTGGATATTTTTAAAGAATATTTTTTCAAGGCCATAGAAAAGGCGTGGATTTTTTAAAAAATGTGCGTGAAAGAGAGAGAGACAGAGCGAGATAGAATGACATTCGCATACCTCATTCCACAGTGCCCCTTAATTAATTAAATCAATAGCAGTTGAAATTATCTAATTCGTTGTGTCTTAATTGGCTTTGGTATGTTGATTAATGATTTGAATTCTCCGACAAACACACACACACACACATACGCAGATACATTATCTGACATACATATAAACATTTGTTAATATCTGCTTATCGATTTATCACCGATATTCACATGACAATCGTTTAGTTATGAACGCGTTTTTCGAATTTTAAATTTTTTCCTCCATAATTTGTTTTATTTGTTTTAGAAATTCAAAACGTGCTCTTGTTCGAAATGTTAATTATGTTCAAATTAGTTAGTGTTAAGTAGAGATATTTAAATAATTATTGCGTGGTGAAAAATTTTATGATTTTAGATTAGCAAGTGGTTATGGTTTTGAAAACCTATCAGAAACAAAATTAACAGGAAAAAAATTAAAAAATCAAAAAAAATATTTTTTTAAAAAATCCACGCCTTGTGTTGGTCCCTGAAAAAAATATTCTTTAAAAAATCCACGCCTTGTGCAGGTCCCTGAAAAAATATTCTTTAAAAAATCCACGCCTTGTGTAGGTCCCTGAAAAAATATTCTTTAAAAAATCCACGCCTTGTGTAGGTCGGTCCTTGAAAAAATATTCTTTAAAAAATCCACGACTTGTGTAGGTCGGTCCTTGAAAAAATATTCTTTAAAAAATCCACGCCTTGTGTAGGTCGGTCCTTGAAAAAATATTCTTTAAAAAATCCACGCCTTGTGTAGGTCGGTCCTTGAAAAAATATTCTTTAAAAAATCCACGCCATATGTAGGTCGCTGAAAAAATATTCTTAACAAAATCCACGCCTTGTGTAGGTCCTTGAAAAAATATTCTTTAAAAAATCCACGCCTTGTGTAGGTCCCTGAAAAAATAGTCTTTAAAAAATCCACGCCTTGTGTAGGTCCCTGAAAAAATATTTTTTAAAAAATCGACGCCTTGTTTAAGGCCTTGGAAAAATGTCCGCTATATTTATTTGCCCCACTGTGTGCCATTACCCCTTCACAAACATTTCATATTTAATTATATCCAAAATTGTTTTAAATTAAAAACAAATATTTTTTACAGAGATCGGGGCGCTAAAGATCAACCAGCCGTCAGTGAAAAGAAATGCCACCACAAAACGGTAATTTGAAGTGATTGCAAACGATGGCGGCGGCAGACAGTTATCACCTTGGACACCTTCGCTGCGCTAATGGCGTTTGTGTGTTGTCACTGTCATAACTCGGCGGGCTACAACAATTTGTCAGCATTTTCACCATCAACAGCGTCATCGCCGGCAACAACATCACCAACAATTAACAACACCGGTCAAAAATTAGACTTCTTTTCATAGCTAATCAGCATTTTTATGTGGAGCGAGCGAGCGTGCGAGTGAATGAACGCAAGTGAGCGACGAGCATGTGTTTAACAGCAAAAAAAGGAAAAAACAACAACAATAATAAACGAAATTCCAACAGCACGAATACCAAACATGCACTAACACTTGGAGAGTTGGCTGGCTGTTGATTTCATTGCTAGCTAGCAGCTGGTGAATCGGGTGCGTCCATTCATCCACCCACCGAACGTCCTTCCTCCCCCCAATCGCTACTCTTCCTCCATTACCATTTCGAAGTGGTGAAGAAGAGAAGCTAAAAAGTGATATTTTTGCTGCTTGGATTTTTTTTTTTTATTTGCCACCGACCAACCGAACCAATCCGAAAGATAAGGCTAATGAACTCGTGACAACAACATTCAGAAATATTGCGCTCAAAAACTGACGTACTAAGGTTATAGCTATTATTCGTGCGATTATTGTTGTCAAATAGTAGAGGGGTACTATATTAAAGTACAAAAACCACAAATATGACTGGTAATGCTTCTGCCTCTGCTGCTGCTTTCAATTAAATTAAACCTTCAACAATGATTTTATTTTTATTGCACCTGAATTTAAATAAATTAAATCGGTCACTTTGCGAATGGCTAAAAATAGCATAGAGAAGTCCATACATTTATCTGAACATGGTATGATCGGGGATGATCAGTAGAGATTTTTGTGAAGATATGAAAAACCAATGAAAAAGCGTTAAGTTCGGCCGGGCCGAATTTAGGATGCCCTCCACCATAGATATACTGACAAGTACTCGAAATGAAAATATAGGGAACATACCAAAAAGTGGACCTAGGCCGACATTTCTACAAACGGATTATGTAATCGATAATAAAAATTTCAGAAAATGTTAATGGATAATTATACCCTCAGCCTTATGGCTAATGAGGGTGTATACACTTTAACACGATGAAAATGTGCCTCATCGATATATTCGTTCTAGACCCCATGCTTCTTTGGACCAAATCTGTTTCAAAAAATTTAGATTTCATTCAAACCTTGCCCATCTTATTATTTCTTCCAAATTTAATTCAAGTTCGAAGATGGGGAATATTGGTACTCTCCTTCTGGTACCTCCCACACAGGGACTAGGTCTAAATGCGGGCTATAGTTCATTATCGAACATTACGTTCAACTTTTTTATATCGATATCCTCCGCAGATGAAATGATTACATACCGACATCATAGAACTAAACTCAAAACACGGAACAAATCAGATAATTATTTTAATATAAATAACTATTTTAATATAAAAAGGGGGTTATATGGGGACTACCCATAAAATGGGACAAATATTAATAATTTTTGGTCGGGAGATTTGTTACCATATACGACTACAAAATACCAAATTATAGCGAATTCAGTTGAAAACCGCGCTCAAGAACCCTAAACTAACGAAAATTGGAGGGTACCCTTATATGGGGGTTATTCGAAAAAATGGACCTATATTTATTATTTTTAGTGGAGAGATTTGCTACGCAATAAGAACTCAAAGTATAAAATTTTCAGCGAATTCGGTTGAAAAACGGGCTCCAAAAACCGAAATACCGAAAATGTGGGGTACCCTTATATGAAGGCTATCCAAAAAAAAATGGACCTATTTTTAAAATTTTTGGGGAGACTATAAGAATCCAATGTTCGGTTGAAAACCGCGCTCAAAAACCCCAAAATACCGAAAATTGTGGGTACACTTATATGGGGGCTTCCCCCAGAAATGGACCTATATTTATAATTTTTAGTGGAGAGATTTGATATCCAATAAGAACTCAAAGTACTAAATTACAGTTAATTCGGTGAAAAACTCCGGGCAAAACCCCCCAAAAACTGAAAATTGGGAGGTACCGTTATATGCGGGCTACCAGAAAAGTGGACCTATATTTATAATTTTTAGCGGAAAAATTTGGTATCCAAAAATAACTCAATGTTCGGTTGAAAAACGCGCTCAAGAACACCAAAATACCGAAAATTGGGGGGTACCCTTATATGGAAGCTATGCCTATATATGGACCGATATATCTTATCTTCGAACTTAACCTGCCTGCAGACAAAAGACAAAAATTTCAGCATCCTATTTAAATTCCTTCAGAAGATTACAACAGACGGACGGACGGCCGGCTAGATGGCTAGATCGTCTTAGAATTTTATCCTGATCAGGATTGCCCATATTCGACGGACCCATGTTTTTTTTTTTAAATCAAAGAAAAAAATAGAAATTTGGCAGTTGGCAATGTTAATCACTTCATTTGTTCCAAGTAGATTTGTTTACATAAATTTTTGAATATGATATCTCTCTTTGCCCTTTTTGCTGCATTTTCCATCGTTTTTGCCAACATTTCGGCCGGAATAGCGGCTATTTCTTCACGAATGTTGTCCTTGAGCTCTTCTACGGTCCTTGGCTTGTTAACGTAAACCTTTGACTTCAAATATCCCCACAAGAAGAAGTCAGGTGGCGTCAAATCGGGCCAACGCGGTGGCCAGTCCAAATCACCACTTTTCGACATCAAACGGCCCGGAAACAAATTCTTCAGAAAATCGATTGTTATGCGACTTGTGTGCGGTGGAGCGCCGTCATGTTGAAACCAGAACTGCCTTATACGTTTTCGACGAATAATTGGCATCACAAAATTGGTCATCATGTCGCGATAATGCTCCTGATTGATGGTAACAGCATGGCCATTTTCGTTTTGGAAGAAAAACGGTCCAATGACCGTTTTCGCACTAACAACAAACTGTGACTTTTTCGTCATGAAGGGGCACTTCTTGAATCTCTTGAGGATTTTCAGTGGCGTTAAAACGGCAATTTTGCTTATTTACGGTCACATTCAATGTGAAATGGGCTTCATCGGACATGATTATTTTGTTCCAGAATTGCTCGTCATCTTCGGCCATTTCGATGACTCTTTGGGCCCATTCCAATCGACGAGGCTTGTCCGCAGGCAACATTCTTTGTGTCAATTGAATTTTGTACGGGAACAAATGCAAATCAATGCGAATAATCCCTTGTAAAGTGGGCCGAGCCATGCCCAACTGCTGAGAACGGCGTTTTTGGTATGTTCTTGGGGACCTCTCAACACTGGATCGTACGGCAGCGATATTCTCGGCCGATCGCCTTAGTCGAAAATTTTTCGTATAAACGCTTAATGGTGTTCTTAGAAGGCGCACTTCTCACATTTTTTAATGTTTTAAAAGCACGTTGAGTTTTCACAACTGACTTCTTCTGTTGAATGTAAATTTCGCATGGCGTGTATTGGTTCAAGGTAAAAATCTGCTTGGACTGACGCTTCAAACGCGGTATGTCATTAAGCGATGTGACATCTCTGTCAAAAGTTATGGCGTTGCCAGATGAGTCCGTCGAATATGGGCAACCCTGTATAATTTATAGGGTCGGAAATGAATATTTCGATGAGAATGACAAAATGAATATACCCTCCATACTATGGTGGAGCATATAAAACTAGGACTAAGCATCTGCTGATTGGATTCTATCGTCGTAAATTTAGAGCCAAGAAGTGGATTTTTTAGAAATATTTTTTCAAGTTAAGATTTGAATTTATAAAAATATTTTTGAAGTCTTAATTAAGGGACCAAACAAGGCTTAGGTTTAAAAAAAAATATTTTTTTAAGGATTTAAACAAGTCGCGTTTTTTTAATATTTTTTAAGTCTTAACCATGGTGTGAATTAAAAAAAAAATTGTTGAATTATTGGCCACATTTTCCATTGACCTTGAATCCTAACAAAAATAATAACAATCAGTATTCCAACTTCCTTGTTAGTCAACTTCTATTTCAATTATCGATTTTAATGTTTTGTTTTGAAAATTCAGTTCATTTGCCTTTGGTACCCCATATGAATAAATTTGTTCGTGTAATATCTTTACTTCTACGTAGCAGAGCAGAAGAAGAACTGCGGGTTAAATGAATGCTTTATTTTCAACCATTTGTAGAACTTTGAACTTTTGATTGTCATAAATGGAAGAAGAAGCAGCCACAATAAATATGTTTACACGCGAAATAAAGTCGACATGGAAAGTCGTCATTTTTGTGAACCCTCGGAATTTCTGGGTAGGAAATGAATTGGCAAAAATAACTAACGAGCAGCTAGGACATTATAAATAGTCAAAAAAGAGGAGTATTTTTTATAATGTAGTAGTGTTGTTGTTGTTATTGTTGAGTAATATATCAACAATATGACATGCCCATCATGGAATTAACAAATCAACAAGGATAGGCGACCTTGGCTGACAAACAAAAATGAAAATTTTGTGATGAAATAAACAATGTCGAGTATAGGTGAATTATTGATTATTAAAAGAGAGAGAGGGAAGAAACATTTCATAAAATTAAAATAACTAAAAATTATCAGATTGGGAATTTGAAATTAATCATGTGCCAAGAAGGCTACCCTTTACGGCTTAGATAGCCGGACAAGCAATCGTCGTCCATTTATTTGCATCATCCTTTGACATTTGTCACAATACGTAAAATATTTTATTTGCATATTGCAGCTGGAGGGGACAAGCGAATATTTTGTAATACCATTAGAACGGTTTTACAAAGTGTTTGCTTAAGCCCTTGGCCGGTCACACCTCAAATGGGGACAGCAATGCCAAACCTATTGACGTTTGTATTCGTTTCGGCTTTCTCTCAGTTGCATACTAATTGCAGATTTTTTTTCTTTTTTTTTTTTGCTTTTTGTGCAGGATAGTATATTTTTCAATTTAGTCTATGTGTGGTGGTTTAGAGTTCAAGAGGAAAATAAGATTGATTAAAACCTTCGAGATGATTTCGATCTTGACATTTGATGACGATATTGCCTTAAAATCACATAAAAAACACCTTTGTACAGTGCTGATAAAATCTCGGTTTAACATTTTCCGACCCGCAACCAATTGTTATACCCTACACAACTATGTTGTCAGGGTATTATAGCTTTGTGCAGCCCCAAAAGTTTGTAACGGCGCGAAATATTGGTCCTAGACCCAACATTTAGTATACCGATCGTCATATCTCGACTAGCTGAGTCGATCTAGACATGTGTGTCCGTCCGTTCGTCCGTCTGTCCATTATAATTTGTAAACAAGATACAGGCCACAGTTATGGACCAATCTTCACGAAATTTTGCATGTAGCATGGGTTCTGGCCAATGAAGACCCCTATTGTTTTTGGAAAAGATCGGTTCATATTTAGGGGGTGATATGGACCAAAAACTTTATTTTTGTCGCTTTTTCTGGTCGCTCCAGAGGCCGCATTTATGGCCCAAACACCGCGAATTTTTGCATGGAGAAGGGGATCGGGCCAAAGAATAAGCATGTCTGTTTTGATAAAGATTGGTCAATATTTAGCGGGTCAAATGGACCCTGACTTTTGTGTGGAAAATGACAAAATGTGTATTCTATGACGTATATATTTACTCCTAAAGGACATAGACCCGTGAAGTTTAAAGTATATCCAAGAGAAGTGGTTTACCTTTAAATTGATACCAATTATATTGTCGTATGTACTCGGATGTGGGAGTTACACTCAAATATTTACAGGTACTTATGTATTCAGATATTATTTAGTAACCCATTACCACAGTAGATGGCGGTAATACATCGCTGATCGCTTAGAAATTTTCCAAGAGGTTTCAGTTATGGTCAAGGACAACAGCTATAATTTTCTGTGATGATCAGATTAACATTTTGGGATGAAATGGACCGAAAACTTAATTTTTTTGTGTGTTTTCGACTCGAATATAATCCGAATATCACAACACAACTCACGGTGAGAATCTGGACAAGTTATTAGAAGGGCTGTACTGAATATTAGTAATATTCGGAATATATGTCAGTGTAAGGAAGAGATGCTGTTGACCTCCAATCAGGCAAGAGGGTGCAAATATCAGGAAAAATTTCCCAGGCTAGCCAGAAACATCCGCAGAAAGTTAGAGTTTCGTGGTAGTTGTTTAGGGTATCGTATGGTCGGCCCCGTCCGACTATACTGCTCCGCTCACTGGTTTATATATCGTTTATATATTGCAATATTGCAAAATTCATGACTAATAGACGTATTTTCCTATAAATGCTTATCTGGTCCATGGGGCGTATTCGTACGACATAAATCATACGCAACCATTCGATAAATTATTTTTAAAGGATTGACGGACCAATGCGCGTGCATTTTTAAGGAAACTTGTTGAACGAATATCTGATTTTTCTTAAGGTTTTTGTTGTAAGGACTCTCCTACTCATGATTTTTTTTGCCAGGAGGAAATGTAGTTCACTATAATCAGTACGCCTATTCTGTAACTTTTAACAACATTCGATATTATGGAATCGTTCTGATTGTCGGAAAAAATATTAGAGTTGTAACCGACAGTTCGGATATAAAGTCCGAAATTTCAGACAAACATCGGTAGAAATTATGACTGATAATCATGTGATTAATTTTTTAAAAGCTACCAAAAATTCCTCTCCAACTTTGGTTTGGTTGGAAAGATGAACATAAATTTGATTTCCCCCAAAACAGTTATGTTAAAGAACAATCAACCTCATCCTTTCAGACCCAACTATTAGAACTGCTTTCTTAACTCAGAAATCTCCATAAATTTTCAGGAGGAATCATGAATTCGATATGAGATTACAATAGATTGAATTCGAATTCTGTTCGAAAGCTGATAAAAATACAATAGAATTTCATACGACAGTAGGTATGAATTGTTTAACCCTTGTGGCGTATTATGACGTCATTACTTATACGTCACTTGTAATTTTAAATTAAGTCTTCGGTTTTCTATGATACAGATCGCATACACACACCATTGCCTATAGCTTTTTTGTATCAGAAATTTTAATCAATTTTCGGGCGAAATCATGAATTGTGTCATTCAGTAGATCGAATCGAACTTATGTTTCAAAGCTGATAAATACATCAGAATTTGATACGACAGTACTTATGAATTCGGAGCGAAATCGGACAAGCTATTATTCCAAAAAATTCAGAAGTCGGAAAGAAGTTGATGCAAAAATTGGAAAAAATCAATTTACTTGCGATATTTCAGTCAGAGCTTGGTTGAAATTCTAATCCGATGATGATAAAGCTTCGTAGCTGCTACCATGCCATGAGGCTTTCAGTTCGCAATCAGTCGGGAATCGAATCATAAATCCAAAGTTTTAAGCAATTTTATAAAATCTTTTCTTTTTAAGTAGTTTTAGTTCTACGAACAATTTATTTTACTTCACACCCGCCTTGTTGAGATTAATATCCTTTGAATAATGTGAAAAACTTGACCCTCGTAGCGTATTATAACGTCAGTACTCATACGCCACTACTATTTTTAAATTAAAACTTTTTTCCATGATAAATATCCTTATTGCCTATAGGTTTTTGTATCTACTTTAGAGAGGTTCCATGATTAATGATTTCCGGATGTATTTTTTATACCGATTTAATCCCCATTTTAATTCCTAATCTAATTTGGATCGATCTTCCTCATTGATTTTCTCGAATGGGTATAGTTCCTTCTTTCAAAGGGAACTAGTTCCTTCATATAGTTTCAATGACCGATGTAGTTCAATAAAATCGCTCTATTCAATCTTTCGCAGAGACTAAAGAAACTAGATCGACTGAAGAGCCGGGACTAGTTCCCATTGTTTTCTCAATAAATATTTCCTATGAACTAGGTCGATACGAAACAATACATCTCTAGAATTTTTACTGCTAAATTACATTCTCTCGGTTAATTTCATAAATCTCTGAGAATGTATTTTAATTGAAACTATTTTTAATTAAATTAAAAAGCCTATATATAATAAAAGTAATTAAATCTTATTACCAATGCTGTTGATTTTAGCAAAATATTTCCTAGACATGTTTAAATCTCAGTCAATAGTGAGTGAGAGGTGCTGCCATATTGGCTTACTTTACCACTTCCCATCATAAAATAAAAACGCGTGTAATCTGTAATAGAAGTTCTCAATTACATGTGTCCCCAGACCACACACACAACATATAGAGGTTGGATTTTTTTTTTTATTATTTATTTAATGTAAACACAATTGTCATGTTGCTATTTGGTTACACATCCGCACTGTTACAGATTTACTCCATTACTCCTCCTATTGAGGAATGTGTCAATGTACAGTTTAAACTGGTTATATGGAACAAAAAAGTTAAAAAACAACTTGAGGAAATATTCACTGAATGGAACCATTGGAACTAGATACATTTGTCTGTGCATGTTATTCAATTTGTAGCAAGTAATAATAAGGATCAGGATAACGTCTACAGGTGCTCCACTTCTGCATATATGTATTTTTCTGCAAATTTTTGACAGAAAACATGTGTAGGTTCAATAAAATTATTCACAGAAATGAAGTGTCGGAACTTGAAATAATTTAATGAGATCTAAGGTGAAATAGATCAGAATATACACTTAAACCTTTTATATGGAACAAGCAAAGCAACTTGTGGAGTTATTCACTGAATGAAACCATTGAAACTAGATAACTTTTAAAAGTGTACATAATGAAATGTGTTGAAAGTAATAGTAGATGGATAAAAATCTAAAGCCGGTCAAATTGTGCATCGATTTTGTAGTTTCATATCAAGGTTATCGACTATATTGCAAACATTTGTAAGAGAAAAATGGAGTAGTTCAACCGAATTATTCACAGTAATGATATGTCGGAACATGAACCAATTTGATCAGTTCTGAAGTGAGATAAGATGCTGAGCTTGGTCAATACAGCATATAATTAGTTGATCGGAGACTCATTACTTAATTTCGAATCTGAATTGAAAACCGTAAGACACAAATAAACTAAGAATATGGTTACTTCTTTCTGTTCAATTTTTAATTTTTCTGGCATATAGCCTTGGTTTATGTTATGATAGCTACCCCTTTCCACTGAAATTTAATTTTTTCATTGAATATGGAGAAGAATGTGGAAACCTCTAAGAAGAATATAATCCAGTTTAAAGCGTCTCAAGAAGAAGCAACGTAACAAGTGTTTAAGCACCGCTGAGTGGACGGAATCAATTGCTCATTTCATTGGTCGCTTAAAATTTCTTCAGCCCACTGCAAAAGGAACGGGCTTTGTGGAGTAAAATATTGAACTTCCTGATATATCAGAAGATAGGCAAATATATCTAGCTCTGCTGTTGCCAGCACCATGAGTTCAATTCCGTTCTTCGCGTTGTCATAAATGAACTGCCCCATGATACGACTCAATTTGGAGAAACCATAATCGATTGGCAGCATTAGAAGATTGTAGTATGAATACTTTGCGATCACGGGTCTGCATTTATTTCTTTTAAATTATACTCATGTGGAAGACAAATCTCTAATGGCTAACAATTCCTATATTATTTTGATTTCGTGAAAACACTAAGTAGTTCAATGAATATTTTTACAAAAATGAAATATCGAAACGAAATTAAGTTAGCTTGCTTGTTTCGGATTTCAAGTAGGAAAGAAAATTCCGCTTATATTTACCCAAGAGTTAAAAGGAGGCATTCACTATTAGAAATAGTGCCTTGGTTCACATTTGAGATAAACTGGGGTGTCAAAAATTAATTTAGTTTTTTTAATAACAAAGCGATCATTATATGGTTAAGCACTCTAAAATTCAAACAATAACCGAAGGACTATATTTATTAAAAGTTATCCTAACGTGGAGAAACAACTCTGTAGATCCCAAATTTTACGGAAAATTTCAAGCCCGATCTAAATTAAGTGTTTTTTGTTTTGTTTTGGATTTCATTCCGCATGAAGACTTCCTTCATATTTGCACATCAGTTCTAAAGATCGATCCCATACATGCTTCAGATTTGAGTTTAAAGTTCAAAGAAACCATTCACTGAAATGAACTATTGAACTATTTTTAAATTCTTGTTTCAGTGTTGAGGCAATACTCTCTAGACGTCAAATCTCAACTAGCTGAGTCGATTGATAAAAGTTTGTCCGGCCGTCTGCCCATTATAACTGTATCTGATCGCTCTAGAGGTCACAATAATAATAATTTGAACATCACGAAATGTTACCCAGAAAAGTGGATTCGGCATACGACTTGGCAAGACAATTTTGATGATTACCGATCAATATTTTGCAAGTCAATGAGACCAGGTCTTTTGTGTGAAAATGGTAAAAATGTGCATTCTATGAGGTACTAATTAACTTCAGAAAGATGTAGACCGGATGAGTTGACATCATATTCAAAAGTAGTAATTGACCTTTAAATTGATACTAATTAATTAATGTATGTAATCGTGTTAGAAGTTAAACTTAAATAATTAATCGGATATCAAATCTATTGATGCAAGAGAAAGGATATGGGGGATATTCTGAAATTTGAAAAAGGGTATATGTATTCGTATATGGTTTAATATGTAGGGTATCATATGATCGGTTCCATCCGAATATACTGCTCCGCTTATTGATTTATATTTCAAAAAAAAAAAATCCGAGTGGTTCAATGTCAGTATTCAGAGAAATGAAATATCGGAACTAACTAAAAATGTTTCAGAGTTTTTTTTATGCTATTTAGGACGTAATATCATTCATGCAAATGTTTTAATTTATTTCTCTTTAGATGAGATGAGTTACATGCCAGATAGATACTACATTCCTACCATTATGTGATGAGTTTCGCCGTTGGTTAAGCGGCTCATCAGGCATGTTGGTCAATGTGACTTACAAAGGTCGTTAGTTGATATCGAATTTATTGCGAAATTATATCACCGAATTAAAATCAAACGTGTCATTGTTCGGACATTTGTCATCAGACCATAATATCACCATACAACCTACAATATTTTTCTTTCATGGTAAACATCGGCATATTGTTCAATCTTAGGAAGTTGGGAGGTTGCTTTGATCGCTAAGGCGCTGGAAACCCGGCTCCAAATCTGTCAAATCTATTTGTTCGCATTTCAAGTAGGAAAGGTAACCTAAGCGATGAATCGATACCCGATTTAGATTGGCAAGACCTTACGGAGACGGTCTTTGCCTTTTTTGCCACTATTTTATGAAAAAATTGTGTAATTTCCAATATTTCACCTTTTAAGAAGGTTCCCTTCTTAATCAAATAATATAAACCAGACCCTACTGTAGTCACTGCGAAAAAAACGAAACATAACAACAACAAAAAAGAGATGTAAGACAATAGGCAAGACTAGACGCCAGTTACCGCAAAATGAAACGCGTAAGTGATTAAATATTTTAAATAAAAAGGAGGGTAGAAATACGTAAATAAAAAAATACAACATGTCGACAATGCATGTAAGTATGTAGGTAGAGATAGGTACCTGTACTAAATGGCTGGGCTACATAACTATAAAACCAGAAAGAAAAAAAACGCAGTAGTAAAAAATGTTAAGACGCACTTTTCCCCAGCAAAAAAGGGCTTAAATAACACTTAACAATGCGGTGGTATTTACGTATTTATTTCCTATACATACAGTTTTTTTTTGCGTATTGACACGCGAATTGTGGAGGAGTAATGAGTAGGTGAAAGGGAGGAAGGTAGAATGATATCCAATAACTAGTTCCTCTAGTCTATGTACCTATGGCGGTTGTCTCAATTGTCGGCAATTCTATGGGTGAGCGATTGATGTTGTAGACAATGCGTTTAGGATGGGGGGATTCCTTTATGAAACATGGTCCAATTATTTTTTGAATGGCGCCCAACGTTTGTCAACATTTTAATTTCTTTGAAATAAAAAGTGATACTTAATTAAAAAATTTATTGTAATTAGAAGTCTTGTCTTGGCCAAATTATTTCATGAATGGCGTCCAACGTATGTTAGCATTTAAATTTCTTTGAAATAAAAAGTGAAATTTGATAAATAAAAAAATGTCTGGTTCAAATTTACACTACACTCCGCAAGTTTTTTGTCGGTCAGAAAATAGGAACGAATTATTCAATGTTTTATAGGAGAAATAAGATGGTGGAAGACAGGGAGATAGGATGATATCCAATAACTAGTTCCTTTAGTCTATGTACATATAAGTATCCTTTAGTGAACATGGCCCAATTATTTCAAGAATGGCGCCCAACATGTGTCAGCATTTCAATTTCTTTGAAATAAAAAGTGAAATTTGATCAAAAAAATTGAATTTTAATTAGAAGTCATGGCTGCTATAGTGGTAATTTTCACCACGATTTAATTTGACGCAATTTTTAACCGAATGCCCATATTTACCCTACTATTTTCAAAATCAATCGATCAATCACTAGTAGGGTAAATACAAGCATTCGGTTAAAATTGTATCTAACTAAATTGTGATGAAAATTACCGCTAGCAGAGCTATTCACCAGTATTAATACTATTTTGGTTTGTGACAATGCCATCGATCACAGGGTTGAACCTAAAATACACCATATAATGATATGTGTCTATGCTAAAAACATGTGCAGCACCATCTACCTGTAATATTCACTACGATGTAATTTGATACGATTTCAACAGTATGACCATAATTAACCTACTTGAATTCCATATGATTCCCACAATTTTAATCGAATGCCAGATTTAACCCACTAGTTTCTAAATCAATCAATCAATCACTAGTAGTGTATGTACGTGCAGGGCATCCAATTATATCATGAATGGCGCCCAACGTGGGGCACGTTTTAAGTTCCATCAAAACAAACGCGAACATTGATAATATATGTCAATTTAATTAGATGCATTGTCATAAAAATAACGACTAGAACCTTTGGTAGGGTAAACATTTATACCACAATAACCTGTACTACTATTCGGCTAGGAAATATGAAAGACTTTTTCAATTAATGCCTTGGGTTTTCCCTGTGAAGTAAATTTCTCTTGCTCGAAATTCAGGTAAGAATAGCAATTTTTGGAAGAGGCTGAAGACAAATTCCTCCAAAGAAGAAAATCCTTAAAGGATTCAATATTTCATTCCGGACAGGGTCTTGAATATTCCCTTTCATCCTGAAAATCTTTCGCCCAATTTACCCCTACAAATTTGCCTATTTCTACATTGTTATGGCAAAAACCATTTGACTTATTTTCCAATTTACCCCTAATGCCTTTAAATTATTATATATTATATATTTCTTTTGCTTTTCGTCATATATTTTTCTGGCGCCAGGCGCAACAAAATAAATTGGATTTGAATATATTTTCAGTTGTCGCCGTTGTTTTTTCTTCTTCTGTTCTGCTCTGCAATTGTGTTATCTATTTAAATATTCTCTGGGTATTTCCTTCCGCCCACTCTCCCTCACTTTGTTATTCCCGTCTAAATAAAAATTTTTTGTATTTGCAATCCATTTAAAAATGAAATTTTATTTTGAAAGAAATTCAAAATCTTTATTTGAAGTAGTAAAAGTTCAATTAATGGAAAACAATAAAAAATTGAATAAAAATAAAACACTTTTATATTTAAAATTTTTTGTGGTGTGAATTTGAAAGTGCAGCGGACCACCATGGCATTTTCTACCACCTGTTACTTAAAATGAAAAATGAAAATAACGCCGCCCCCACAATCACTTAAAATAATGATTACCTCCAACAATTCACACTATATCATAAAGAATGAAAATAGCTTGGTCTCTGCTTCACCCTCATTCTCCAACAATTTTATTTGGTATGAGAACTATTTGACTATAAAACGAGCGTATGGTCGCACCCCCATTTTACCACCCACAATTCAATTCATCAATATATTTCTTTTTGAGACTATGAGACTCAAACTTTCGTTTTTACACCTCCCAGTTATTGGAGGTGATGATTGAAATGGAAGAAGGAAAAAATACAGTGGAACCTTCATACAAGAAGCCAAAAATAAAAATCAATAGGTTCCAAAATATATATATATATAAATTCAAAGAAGTTAATAGTAAAAATTTCGATTTTCCAGAGTGGAATGAAATTTATAAATTCTTTTTTAATAGCGAGGTCCCACTGTCCATTTATAATTTCCTCGTTGCTGTTAATTTCTTTTATTTTATTTTTTAATAATGCGATTTAAAATATTTTTTTTTCGACTTTTTGGATTAATGAATGAATGATATCACACTTTTTTCTGGCCATAACAGTCAGTCAACCAACCCACCAGTCCGGCCACCCAGCCTGCCGTTTAGCAACCAACATGTCTTATTCACTTCGAGTGAAATGATAAATGTCACATTTGTGGTCAATTTGTCGACGGTGAAATAATTAAATTTTTATTCTGTCAATTAATTATTGCTGTTGTTTTTTTGGTTGTTGTTGTTGTCATACCAAGGAAGATGTTCACTTTTAATTAAGATCTAATTACAAATTCAAAAAAAAATTTGAATTTTTTGTGTTTAGACATTTTTGAAACATACAAAAAAATTCTAGATAATATCAACAGAAGCTGAATGGCGATGGAATTTTTAATTAAATTGAAATGTGATGAAGAAAAAAGTCTTTATAGAGAATTTAATTTTTATTAAAAAAAATTATTTAGACATCATTAAGGCGCTATTTTCTTTTAAAAGCATTTTATCGGTCTATATTGAGAACTGTTTTTCATAGGGACATTTTTCAATCATCTATGGGGAATAATATTTTCTGTACAACAAAACATCGTAAGTCTCAGCTCAGTATTAATTTCTAAAAAAATAATTAATATTCAATTAGTATAGCAATCATATTTCTCTAATAATAGGGTAAATATGGGCATTCCGTTAAGAATGTATTCAATTACGTTACATGCGAACATGGCTGATAGATGGTGCTACTCAATGACAATACCTTTCTGGTTTGCGACTCTGCTATCAAACAAAGGGCGGCGACATCTACTTGCAATTTTCTCCACGATGTCATACAAATTCTAGACCACTTCCGCAGAAGATTAATGGATTTTGACATTTTTTAAATTAAACTGAAATACTAAAAAAAAAATCATCAGGGATGATTTGATTTATATAGAAAAATCCTCCGTCATCTCCGCTGACAGACATAATTCTATAGAAAAAAAAAAAATATGTAAATAAAAATTCGAGACCGATTAAATTTAAAAAAGATATCAGGGTGATAATAGGGTGAATATGGGAACTCGTATTAAATTGCATCGTTGTGAAAATTACCACCAGAGAGCGCAAATCTACCAGTAATAAACATAAAAGTTTTCTGGTTTGCACCGTGCTATTGACCACAGACATACGTTGAGAATTCACAACTAAGTCAGGTTAATACGAGCATTCGTTTAAAATAGTTTCAAATTAAATTGTGATAAAAATTACCGCTAGTTAATGTCTATGCTATACACCTGAGCGGCGCCATCTAAACAGAAAATAATACAAATCTATAAAAATACAAATGCCTTTCAAATTCACCTCTCTAATATTTGTGAAACAGTGTTATATAGTGGTAATTTTCACCACGATTTAATTTGACGTAATGTTTAACCGAATGCCCACATTTACTCTACTATTTTCAAAATCAATCAATCAATCACTAGTAGGGTAAATACGAGCATTCGGTTAAAATTGTATCAAATTAAATTGTGATGGAAATTACCGCTAGCAGAGCTATTCACCAGTATTAACACTATTTTGGTTTGTGACAATGCCATCGATCACAGGGTTGTCTCTAAAACACACCATATAATGATTTATGTCTATGCTAAAAACATGTGCAGTGCTATCTATCTGCAATATTCACCACGATGTAATTTGATACGATTTTAACAGTATGCCCATAATTAACCTACTTGAATTCTCTGATACAACAAATTTGCCTGTGAACGTAGCCGTAGAATTGGAAATGAGTCTCGTAATGCACTCACTCACCCAAACCACGGTATTGCTGATGATCGGACGAACTGAACATTGAAAAGGCCCAAGATTCAAACCTTTCTGCAAAATACAGCGTAATGGGAGTTTGGTTTTCCGGTATATTGGACGGTGAGAAACATTTTTGCAGGGTACGTTGCGAGTATATTGAAGGGTTTAGGCGCAATATTCCACCTAAGTGGTTGTAGTTTGTCATTCAGGGTTTCTGAAGAAAACATCATTATTTTGAAATAGTCGACCCCATATCGAAGTTATAGTCACATTTTTTGCCGCTTTGGCAGGAATTTGGTTTTTTTCCGGTCCGGCTTTTTGTATGGCAATTTATGAAAAAATATATTTTTGTAAAAAATGTTCGATGTAAATCCAAGGGCTGACATAGCTTGAGGATGAAGTTCATTTTGATATACGATTTCATTATACAATGGCCTCGGTTTATTTTCGGTATTTTAAATGTTTTAGACTCATTTTTCCACCGAATTGGATGTAGTTTGGCATTCATGGATTCTGGAGGTCGAGAAATATATCTGCAGAAGATTTCCAATGCATGTCCATGTTCTGACATGTTGCGCTCTCTTTATCGGTATTTTAAAAATAAAAATGCGATTAAAACATTTTCCCACCGGTTGCAATTTGGCATTGCGGATTCGTTTTGAATAAAAAAAGGAATTTTTCTTCAGAAAAAAAATTCTCACCAATTCCCTTGAACTCATATTTTCACCTTGTTGTCACAACACCTCGCAGTGTAACAAATTGACATGTAAAGCCATAATTGACAGATCTGTCAATTCTGACTTTCCCTAGTGAAATTTTGTAATTCGAACATGAAATTATCACCTATGGATCACAACATTAGTGGTCGTGGCGGCGACGACAAAAACTATGAATCGATCTGTTTGCAACAATGTTAACACTTAGCTGTCATAACCAGTCAACCACCACCACCATTCACACCACTTCTATCCATTGAACTTCCAATGGCTTGGAGGCTGTCAAAAGGAAAAATTCCATTGAAGTGTCGGTTTGTAGTTTTTAAATGATCAGCAGTTTGTTTGCAAAATTGTTGAACACATAATATGTAGTTATGTGTGGACTGACATGTTGCAACAATGTTGCAGCAGAGTGATGTTTGAACAACATATTCGTCACGACAACAACAGAAAATCCGCCATCGTCAGCCAAATGTGTTGGCACTCAAACGTAGAGGACACGAAAGAGGCATCCAACAGTGGAATTTAGCAAATAATGCGTGCAGACCCATTACGCTTAGGACTGGGGTGGTATAAAGGGGTGGTGGTGATGGTCGTGTTGAAGAGTTTCTTCAAGAGTGGTCAAGTATGAGGAAAGGTGTTCGCGCATAATTAGTGTGCACAACCAACACAAGTAATCTGGGTGTCATGAGGCGAAACGAGACCATAGGTAACCTACAATCGACCATAGGATATATCTGCACTCAGATAGTCAGGTAAGGCAGCTAAGGGAGGAGAGGGATTTGTGCGGAGGTAGCAGGCACTAGCCGATAGAGTATGCCATTTTGACATGTGGACCTGAAAATTATTTTAATATGCGGACTGATAGAGATTTACTAGAACCATACTCGGCAATTTTTAATAGCATGAGAAAATAGGTGATTATACGGATTTCCAAGTTTTCTATTCTCTTCTAGACCCTATCACATTCTCCAAGTACTAACCTATCAATCCAAAATATATCTTCCTCCACGATATAGCTTCTAAACATAAAC
This sequence comes from Musca vetustissima, assembly GCF_032173495.1. NCBI lineage: Eukaryota > Metazoa > Arthropoda > Insecta > Diptera > Muscidae > Musca > Musca vetustissima. Next base: position 10,707 of record NW_026885689.1, on the reverse strand, counting down.
GAGACATGTAATGATAATGTCTAGCGCAATTCTCCCCACTCACTCCCCCTCTCCCTTTGAGTGGAAGAGGTGGTGGAGGTAGTTCCACATCTCATTTGACTGACTACTGGTCGGCTGCCGGTCGGTCACATATTTAGCTATGCGCCACATTATTTTATTTTAATTTTTTGTTCGTCCATCTCAAGACATTTTGTAATAAATATTATTTTACCGACGAAATACTGACTGGCTGGTTGGTTGGCTAAGCTATAGTATGGCCGATTGCTATGCCATTCAAGCCTGCCCGTTCGTCTCGACGGAGGTATGGTGTGCGTAGCCACCACCAGCACCTCCACCATCATCCATCCATACTTATGATGATGAGAAGAGGAAAAAATGCAAAATAAGGCTAAAACAAATTAAATGCAACGCCACTAAAAAACAACAGGATGAGCCTATCGTCGAAAGTGCATAGCAGGCTGTTGTGTGTGCGGTGAGGGTGGGCGGACGGGCGTTGTTACAGCAGTTCATTTGAATTGACAGTAAAAATAACTACACTAAATATATACTCACACACCATCATCATCACAGTGAATGAAGGAAGATATGGTGGGGTGGACAGTGGGTTGGAATATGAGACAAATAGGGGACAATTAAAATTTAATATTTATAGGAAAAAAGTGGCGCCCAAGCAGGGAAAACATTCATAAAAAGTAAAAATGTCGTAAAGTTCCGCTATGCCGAATTTTTAGTGGGCATTCAAAATACTTAATATCGATCGGGACTTTTATATCGATTCAATAGGATAGCACTCATCTTTACGATCTTTACTTCGATCCTTACGGAAAAATGAAGTGAAATCTTTTTTTGGAAATCATGCAAAAATAAAAACATGTTTCCTAATCAGTAATTTTCTGGGTAGATGTTCCTTACTCAGCGGGAATCTGGGATGTCACAGCCTCTTCTCAGTGGGGATATGCGATTAAAATCTTTAAAATACGATAAATGGGGCTTGGTATTTATATAGGGGTTATTCGCAAAATGTGATCCCTTATTGACAATATTTTGCAAAGATTTGTTGAAAGTTTAGCCGCATATTCCCATAGAAGTAGCTGTAATTTCGTATTCAGGGTTTCTGGAGTTCGATAAATGTATCTGCAGACAATTTGCGATGTAGATTTAGATTACCCATATAAAGGAAAATGTGGCTAAGATCTTTAAAATACCGAAAATGGGTTGGGATCTTTAGGACAATTACTGATAATTTTCTGCACACACCCTGTAAGAACCCCAAATGTCCAAATTACTCCATATCTATTGGAGAATGCAGGTAAAAACCTTCAAAATACTGACAAGTAAAAAGTGCCAGTCGATAAATACCCTCACCCTATGGTTTTATAAATATTGAAAATGTTCACCATTTTTGTGGGAGGTACCAAAAGGAGTGGACCAATGCACAGTGGGAAAAAATGCAGATCTAGCGCGCAGAAAATCAAAGTAGATGTTTTACTGTATGTTTATCGATATTTTGGATAAGAATAGATTTAGATGGACAATTTTAATTATTTTATGAAAAAATTTGGCATTTTTTTTTTTATTAACCCATTAAGCGCCGATTTTTTTTTTTTTTTTTTTTTTGAAAAACTTAAATTTTTAGGTGAAAATTACTATTTTGAAGCATTTGAAACATTTTATAATAAGCAACATTTTTCGTTATAACTAATAGTACTCCTAAAATGGGAGCTTCTTTTAAAAATTCCGAAACATTTGGATGGTAAAAAGTGGGTTAAGGGCAAACACTATTGTTATTATATATATCTTTATTATTATTAATATTACATATCTAAAACATTAAACTATATATATTTTACAAAATTTAGGCGTTACTTATTAAATACTAATCACATTCAGAATCCGAGTTTTGATCTGAATTAGTTGGTAGCATTGTATCCTCCAGTAGTTTAAGGACTTCTTAAGATAGTGGCTTACTATATCGATGGTTAGGAGATGTACTACGAGACAAACTTGATATTTTTGGATCAGAAGAAAATAGCAACCTATTAAAAAGATCCCTCATTGTTTCCTCACGACTAATTTGTCTGGTGTACAGTTCCCTGTGGTTCCGAAAGTCCTTATTTCTGGATTCCATGGCTTCTTCAGACAACATACCTATTGGTAAAGCTGCACATTTAATTATATCAGCCAATTTCCATGCTGACGCTCCATTTGTTTTTTGTTCCTTCTGGCGGCCATACATTTCGTTTTAAATCGCGTACATAGCGTGGTAACTGTTCGACAAATCCCTTTAGCGTTTGCATAATCGGTAGCATTAACTCCAAGTCTATTTAATGCATATTCCTTTACATCAGAGCCATTTTTAGATTTTAGCCAAAGAGCTCTCTGTACAAAATTGACATTTTTCCACTTCACTTGTTTAAGAACTAAAATAAATCGCCATTCACTTGTTTATAACTTGTATAATCCCGTTCTTTGACACTTATTGAATGAGAAAAATCTATGAATGAACATTTGTTAAATGCGGATTTTTCATTCATAGGTAGAAAAGTCTATAAATAATATGTATTTTTGCATTCATAATTAACTGATACCTGTATCCGACCCTAACGAAATTCGTATGACAAAGAAATAAAGTCATCCGAAGTCATGTCAGTCATTGGAAACTCCATAACAGGTATAATAAAAGTCCATAAACTCCACCTCCACGAAAATCATAAATATAGGTAAAACAGTGTATATATGAATGTTACACCAATGATATTTTTCCAGGGTTCATAAAGTGGACCCTTTACCTGCGGTATTTTAGAAGACTCTTACAACCGATTTCGTTGTAATTTCAATTTTTATTTAGAAAGACATTTGGAATAAATGTATATTCAGGGCATGAGTTTAAAATCAACGTTTGGAGCAGCTTACTTAAATACCCTCATTTTCCTACTCACACCCAGTACTCTGGAACCTTAGGATGGACATTTTGAACTTGTTTTTTTCTTATCTGCTATGCTGTGATCTATTCCAAGTCATATTTGATGAATTATATCAAAAAAATTCACAAATTTTTAATTTTATTTAAAGGAAACCTTAAAAAAGCTTCCTACACCAAATTGGCATTTTTTCAAAAAAATTGCCATAAATCCGAGAATCGCAGGAAGTCGCAGGAAAAAATTTAGTATGATGTTCTAGACAGACACACAAGAAAAATAAAACAAAAATCAAAGCTGAACTCGACTGCACTCCATACTAAACCCCTATTTTAATTGAAGGAATTTAAAAAAACGGACCTTACATATATTTAGCCCGGAACACCTAAATTAAAATAACTTATGGGTTATATAACTATACAATTTAATTAAATACCAATACTATATATCAAAAATGGACAAAATTTTATAATAATATATTCACAGAATGAACACGACCATCGCAATTTTATAGCTAAAAAATGCCATTTTTAACATTGGAAAAATTTTCTATTTTAAATGTACCGTTATTCCGTTCTAGCTTATTAATTCGGATTATTTTATACGGACTTAAGTACTCTCAACACTCTACTTTAAAACTGCATTAATGTTATAAAGTTTCCTTCAACTTCATTTTTTGATTTTCTGCGCGCTAGATCGGTATTTTTTCCCACTGTGCAATGGATCCCATCTTCGGACTTTATCTGGGCTTGATAAAGATAATAGGCTGAACAAAGTTTGGTTCAAATCTCACATTCCATTAGCCTAATATTGGATTTATAAATATTGAAAATTTTGATCCTCTGTGGAGGAGGTACCAGAAGAAGTGGACCAATGGGTCCCATCTTCCTACTTGATCTAGGCTTGGTAAAGATAATAGGTTGTACAAAGTTTCGTTAAAATCGGATAGTCCGTTTCCATGTTATTATGAAATTAATTTTTAGCATAAAATTCCCCAGACCGATATTTCCCATCTTCGAACTTGAATGAAAACGAAGTTTGGATGAAATCGATTATTCCCTTCGAGAGTTATCGTGCGCAACAGACAGACGGACAACGAATGGACGGACGGACATGCGAAATCGAGTCCAAATTTTCTGAAACGGGGGCTGAGGGTATACAAATTAGAAAGGATCTTCCCTAAAATGTCACATTATAAAAAACAACTTCGGTCGAAAATGCAACTAAAACCTTAAAAATTACGAAAATAGGGAGGAGGTATCTTTAGATGGTGATTATTTCGAAATAATGGCAAAGATCAAGGATTTTCTTTCAAAGTCGTTAAGCTCCTGTAATGCTAAATTACAGCCACTTCGACGGGAAATGTGGCTAATAACGGACGAAAATGGGATGGGGCCTTTATGAGGGGACTGCCATAGTCCGAAGGGCCGATATTGAAAATGTTCTATTTTTAATTTTTTGTTATTTCTTAATTTATTATACTCTACACAACTATGTTGTCAGTGTATTATAGATTTTGGGGTCCCCAAGAGTATGTAACGCCGCGAAAAAATTGGTCCTAGACCCACCTTTTAGTATATGTCTCGACTAGCTGATCGATCTTCTTTCCGACCTTCCGTCCATACGCCCGACTGTTCATTATAATTTGTAAACTCGATACAGGCCACAGTTATGGACCAATCTTCACGAAATTTTGCATATAGGATGGATTCTGGCCAATGAAGACCCCCTATTGTTTTTGGTAAAGATCGGTTAATATTTAGGGGATGAAATGGACCAAATACTTAATTTTTTGTCCAGAGGCCTCAATTATGGCCCGAACATCGAAATTTGACATGGTCATTCTACACGTAAAATTTCGTTTAATCTTTCGATCGAGCCAAAGGTTAGCCATGGCTGTTTTGATAAAGATCGGTCAATATTTAGCGGGTCAAATGGACCCTGACCGAGAAGTTGATTGAATATTCAAGAGGAGTGGTTGACCTTTAAATTGTTGTATGTACTCGGAATTTTCAGTGATGAAAACTTAATTTTTTTGTATTTTTTCAATTCATCAATTCCACAACTATAAGCCGAACATCACCATATAATACACGATGAAGGGAATCAGTACAAATAATTAGAAGGGCTGTACTGAATATTTGTAACATTCGGAAAATATGTCAGTGTAAGGAAGAGGTTCTGTTGACCTCTAAGCGGGGAAGAGGGTGCAAAATATGTCAGTGCAAGGAAGAGGTTCTGTTGACCTCTAATCGGGGAAGAGGGTGCAAATATCTCGAAATATTGCCCAGGCTCGGAATAAACATCCGCAGAAAGTTAGACCTCCATGGTATTTGTGTGGGGTATCGTGTGGTTGGCCCCGTCCGACTAGGAAGAGGTTCTGTTGACCTCTAAGCGGGGAAGAGGGTGTAAAATATGTCAGTGCAAGTAAGAGGTTCTGTTGACCTCTAAGCGGGGAAGAGGGTGCAAAATATGTCAGTGCAAGTAAGAGGTTCTGTTGACCTCTAATCGGGGAAGAGGGTGCAAAATATGTCAGTGCAAGGAAGAGGTTCTGTTGACCTCTAAGCGGGGAAGAGGGTGCAAAATATGTCAGTGCAAGGAAGAGGTTCTGTTGACCTCTAATCGGGGAAGAGGGTGCAAATATCTCGAAATATTGCCCAGGCTCGGAATAAACATCCGCAGAAAGTTAGACCTCCATGGTATTTGTGTGGGGTATCGTGTGGTTGGCCCCGTCCGACTAAACTGCTCCGCTCACTGGTTTAATATATTTTTTATTATTTTCTATTTTTATTTATTTTTTATATATTAATTTTAATATGTTTAGCTTTTATATAATATGTTTTTATGTATTAATTTAATTTTATTATATTTATTTTTTTATTTTATTTATTATTTTTATTTTATTTATTATTTTTATTTTATTTATTATTTTTATTTTATTTATTATTTTTTTTTTATTTATTATTTTTATTTTATTTATTATTTTTATTTTTTTTATTATTTTTTTATTATTATTTTTATTTTTTATTTTTTTTATTTTTTTTAATTATTATTTTTTTATTATTTTTATTTTTTTATTATTTTTATTTTTTTATTTTTTTTATTTTTTTTATTTTTTTATTATTTTTATTTTTTTATTTTTTTTATTTTTTTATTATTTTTATTTTTTATTAAATATTCTTATTTATTATTTGTATTCTTTATTAGTTCTATTTGCTTTTTTATTTATTTAATAATAATATTTTTTAATTATTAATTAAATTTATATTACTTAATTATTTTTTTTAGTTCTTCTTCTGTTTGACCCACTGTCCCTTCCTGACTAGATAACAACACACAACAATATGTCGCGTCTTGTTGTAATGCAATGCAAAAAAGCCAAACAATAACAACAACAACGAAAATACCGACAAACTCTACAACAATAGCAATAACAAAAACAAACAACGTGATCTGATGGCGACGAGATTCCATTGTAATGATTACAACGACGACGACGACGCAGCAGAAATAAGATACAGATGAAGAGGAAGAGGATAGAGAAGATGAAGAGGGAACGGAAGCGTGAAAACGACGCAGATGAGAGGAGCTTGAAGAAAACTGAATAAATAAATCAAAATAGAAGCCAAGCAAAAACAAAAGGCATTTTTGCGAATGAAGAAAAAAAAACAAATCACCAACAAAAACAACAACAACAGCACCAACATGCAAATGGGTGAAACACAAACCGATGTATAAGCGACAGACGAAGGGGGGTATGCCTACACACACACACATTGGCAAATGCGTATAAAAAAATAATCGATCTTCCCTCCTTTCTCTTGCCGACGGACTGTCTGACGTGGTCGCCTCTATCATTGTCTGATCGATGATCAAGTACTTAAAAATATCTTGATGATAAATAAAAGTTTGCTAGATAGGGTATGGAGGAGGGGGAGGAGGTGGAACTTTGGAAAGGAAAAGAGGGGCAGAATAACAGAATTTTTGATTTTTAAAATATTTTGGAAAGAGTCCATTAAAAAAATCTGCAGATACTGACCAAGGCGTAGATTTTTACAAATATTTTTTTCGGGGAATTGCGGAGTAGATTTAAAAAAAATGATGTTCTGAGAAAGGCATAGATTTTTTAGAAAATAATTTTTCAAGGGTCTACCAGAAGCGTAGATTTTTTAAAAAATATTTTTTCAAGGGTCTATCAGAGGCGTGGATTTTTTAAAGAATATTTTTTCAAGGGTCTACCAGAGGCGTGGATTTTTTAACGAATATTTTTTCAAGGGTCTACCAGAGGCGTGGATTTTTTAACGAATATTTTTTCAAGGGTCTATCAGAGGCGTGGATTTTTTAAAGAATATTTTTTCAAGGGTCTACCACAGGCCTGGATTTTTTAAAGAATATTTTTTCAAGGGTCTATCAGAGGCGTGGATTTTTTAAAGAATATTTTTTCAAGGGTCTACCACAGGCCTGGATTTTTTAAAGAATATTTTGTCAAGGGTCTATCAGAGGCGTGGATTTTTTAAAGAATATTTTTCAAGGGTCTACTCGAGGCGTGGATTTTTTAAAGAATATTTTTTCAAGGGTCTATCAGAGGCGTGGATTTTTTAAAGAATATTTTTTCAAGGGTCTATCAGAGGCGTATATTTTTAACGTATATTTTTTCAAGGGTCTACCAGAGGTGTGGATTTTTTAACGAATATTTTTTCAAGGGTCTACCAGAGGCGTGGATTTTGTAACGAATATTTTTTCAAGGGTCTACCAGAGGTGTGGATTTTTTAACGAATATTTTTTCAAGGGTCTACCAGAGGCGTGGATTTTTTAAAGAATATTTTTCAAGGGTCTACCACAGGCGTGGATTTTTTAAAGAATATTTTTTCAAGGGTCTATCAGAGGTGTGTCTACTACTACAGGCGTGGATTTTTTTAAAGAATATTTTTTCAAGGGTCTACTACAGGCGTGGATTTTTTAAAGAATATTTTTTCAAGGGTCTACTACAGGCGTGGATTTTTTAAAGAATATTTTTTCAAGGGTCTACTACAGGCGTGGATTTTTTAAAGAATATTTTTTCAAGGGTCTACTACAGGCGTGGATTTTTTAAAGAATATTTTTTCAAGGGTCTACTACAGGCGTGGATTTTTTAAAGAATATTTTTTCAAGGGTCTACTACAGGCGTGGATTTTTTAAAGAATATTTTTTCAAGGGTCTACTACAGGCGTGGATTTTTTAAAGAATATTTTTTCAAGGGTCTACCAGAGGCGCGGATAAAAATATTTTTTGTTTTTTTTTTTTTTGTGAATTCGCCAAGGCGTGATATTACTACCTGTTTTCCTTCTCTTAACCTTCCGCCGCTAAAGCAGTTGTGAACGAGAAGACTCTTCATTTCTATCCAAAAATCTCTTTAACATAATACCGGTCTCTGCAGCATAAGATCTTAGAGAGCAGCATAAACTATGCAAAAATTATGAGAGTTGGAGAGTGAGTCCGTCATGTTGTTGTGGTGCTGAGTTTTTATTGTAGTACCCCCCTTTCTTCGTCCCACAAAATGTCCAAGTCATGCTAAGGTTTGCAGCAAACGTTCGCTGCGACTCGAACCAACCAACCAGTCCTAACTGACAGTCGGTTAGTCGATCATACACTCAATTCGTTTGCTTCGCCGCCTGTCGTTTACAGACACACACTCACGCTTTGCCTACACTACTCTTCTTGCATCGATCGCTCATTTTTCCCCTACATGAGGTGGACTACTTGTCCTCTTACGCTTCCCCCCGATGTTTGCAAAACACGTGTATACCTTTATGTTGGCTAAATTGGTTGTTGTTTTTGGTCTAGTCAGGTCTATCAGCAGAGTCATGGACTATGGTGAAGGGTGCCAAGTGTGTGGGGTTTTGAGACTTCGAATATGGTGGGTTTGAAATATTATTGGCCCAAGAGAATGAAAACAGAAACAACATAATGATCGACAGCGACAATATGTTGTTCTGTTTGTTGTTGTTGCAAAAAAAATCATAACAAAAATTTTGTTGTTGGCGTTGTGCGATCGTCGTCGTCGTCACCGACGTTCTCATCGTCTTTGTTGTTATTGATTTTTATTTTTGTTTTGTCGGCTTCGTCGTCGGCATTTTGCCATTGTTTTGTTTTTATTTTTATGTTTCTTATTCTCCATCTTCTGCTTCTTCGCTATTTCGTTTTCGTCTATTTTTCTTTTGTTTTTAGCATCTAAAAATAGCCACACACAAAAATGTTGTTGATGAGTTTTTTTTTCTTGTTCAACGGTGGCCAGTAGGTGCATCAGCCGCAGAAGCTGCCGCCGCCACCATTGTGGGCTGTCACCAAAACCAGTGTTCCACAAAAGAAGAGAGCCATTGTCTAGTTGGTTGTTACAAATTTTTGTTATTGTTTTGCTCATAAACCGGTGGCAAGTTGTTTTTTATGAAAAACTTGAACTGAAAAGCGATCAAATAAGGTTTACTACAGTAATTTATCGTTACCTGCACTATTGTCGATAGCTGCAATTTGGCGTTTTGTCGATTGACATTTTTTTAGGACAGTCCTGTTGGATGCCCCCTTATTTAATTGTATTTAGGGCACATTCTAAAGTGATACGTTAATTTAGAGGTTTTATTTAACTTAACTGCAGCGATTGATTTTAGCTGCATAATTAGTTAAGGTGTATAAAAGGAAAAATAGATTTTTAAAAGACAATGGACTCGATTTATATTTAAATTTCGTTGTAATGTACAAAGGCCTACATAGTTATACTACAACCATTTCTGTTTCCACGCATCATCGTTCTTAGCTGCGCTTTGTCTTTTGTTGATCGAAAAAAAAATATTTTTATAAATCGTATAATTTTTAAGGTCTTACAAAGGCCTAGATTTAAAAAAAATGTAAGTCTAACCAAGTCGTAGATTTTTCATAAATATATATTTTTAGGTCTAACCAAGGCGTATATTACAAAAAAATTCAGGGTCTAGCCGAGGCCCAGATTTTCTTAAAAATATTTTTTTCAGGGACTAGCCGAGACTTACATTTTAAATAAAAAATATTAAGGACTAGCCGAGGCCTAGATTTTTTAAAAATTACTTTTCCAGGGACTAGCCGAGTCCTAGACTTTTCAAACAATTTTCTTTCAGGAACTAGACGAGGCCTAGGTTTTTTTTTAAACTAAAAGGACTAACCAAGGAGTAGATTAAAAAAAGTTCAGGTGCTAGCCGAGGCCTAGATTATATATTTGGTCCTTCGATCCCCAAACAAATTTGTAATTCAATTTTTGGTTCTTCTACTATGGAGATGCAAAAGATCGAAGTTCTATATGTCTAAAAAAATAATTAATTTCCGACATTTGCTCGAAGTCGAAGGACCTAATATTTAATTTTATATTAAAGATGAAAACTTTGATTTTTTCAGATGAATACCTAAAAAACCTCAAAATACTGTGTTGTTGTAACACTAAAACAAAAATTTATTTCTATAAACTAGGTATCTGCAAAAGTACTCACAAATACAAATTGTTTGTATTTGGTCCTTCGATCCTAAAAACCAAATTGTATATTGCATTTGTGATTCTTGTAATACGTAGATGGACGAGGAACGAAGTATATATGGCTTAAAAATTATTTGCATTGAGGAAAATAGATGATTTCCGAATTTAATCCTAAAAGATATAAGTCGAAGGACCAAATATTTAATTTAATATTAAAGATGCAAATTTTGATATTTTTATATGAATGGATAAAAATCTTAAAATACATTTTTGGGATGATCTATTTATCTGTAAAATAACTCCTAAAGGAAG
>NW_026885688.1:0-6894 GCF_032173495.1 Musca vetustissima | reverse complement strand
GTAGTAAATATATATGCTATAGAATACATATTTTGTCACGATGTTCGGGCCATTATTGCGGCTTCTGGAGCGACCAGAAAAATCGAAAAAAATTTAGTATTTGGTCCATTTCATCCCCTAAATATTAACCGATCTTTCCCAAAAACAATGGGGGTCTTCATTGGCCAGAACCCATCCTAAATGAAAAATTTCGTGAAGATTGGTCCATAACTGTGGCCTGTATCGTGTTTACAAATTATAATGGACAGACGGACGGACGGACAGACACAAATGTCTAGATCGACTTAGCTAGTCGAGATACTTAAAACAATATTTCGCGGCGTTACAAACTTTTGGGGCTGCACAAATCTATAATACCCTGACAACATAGTTGTGTAGGGTATAATAAAGGAGTTTGGAATGCAACTTAGTCGTTGATTACAAAAAAAAAAAAAAAAAAAACACATATATAGTTGGGCAGACTTATGACAAGTGGCTATTCGAACTCCTTGTCCCAAGGCTGAAGAACAGCTTATCGTTTATTTTGTTGTAGTTTTACCTAAAACAAACTGAAACCATAAGCGCATTTTCTGTACTTCTGCATTCGCTCGAATTGACAGATTTGAATGATTCTTGTAATTTGATATGTGAGTTTAAGTACTTTAACTTTTTGCCCAAGTGTATACAGTGGCAAGTGGCAAATGTCAGAATATGAGGTCTAATCTTTTGTATTTGCAATCTATTTAAACGAATAGGGGGGTCATTGGTATACGAGTAAATAGTAAGTAATACTAATCCAAAGAAAAACCTGTGCGAATGGACTTGATTTCATTGACTGTTATTGTTCTTTGTTCTGTTTATCAAATGGCAACACTATTTGTAATAACATAATCTGATTTAAGTGAATTCTACTTCTTCAACTATCACATCCAAAAACGGAATGGAATTAAAAGATTAATGGGATATATATTTTGTTTTTTTTCCATTTTCCTATTCATCTATGTTCTATTATATGTATTGTGGTGGGGTAAATAATTTAACTTGGGGAAAAATCGTTAACATCGCCAACACCTTGAAAATACCGTAAATAGAGGACCAATATATGGCTACTATGTACAGAACATGGACTTGCAATGCTCTTTTCATACTCTTTACCACACGTGGTACAGGGTATTATGTATTTGTGCATATGTTTGTAACAGGCAAAAGGCAGACACATGGATCCTTTTGATCATATGCATAGAATTACTTTCTGATGTGATTTATGCATGTCTTTCCGTCCGTCCGTCTGCCCATTTAAATTATAAACAAAGTACAGGTCGCATTTATGATCCATAGAAAGTAACCCTATTGAAATTGCAAAAAACCGGTTCAGATTTAGATATAGCTCTCATATATATTTTCGTCAGATTTAAAGTAAATGGTATACCAAAGTCCCGATATATATTTCAATATGCACGAAATTTTACATAGCATACTGAATTAAGTCTAGAATGATATCTGTTAAGTTTCGTGAAAATCGGTTCAGATTTAGATATAGTTCCCATATATATTTTCGTCCGATTTAATGTAAATGGTGTACTAAAGTCCCTGTGTATCTTTCGATTTCGACGAAATTTGGCGTAGCGTCCTGAATTGAGCATAGAATGATGTGTGCTAAGTTTCGTGAAAATTGATTCAGTTTTAGATATAGCTGCCATATATATTTTCGTCCGATTTAATGTAAATGGTGCATGCATTTCTATTAAAACATGTATTTTATATTTTTAGCGATAAAAATTCTTCCAAAAGTAATAACCAAATGTAGTTGTATCTAATCCCAATTTCCAAACTGGTAACACTGTGTACTGGTTTCTAAAATAATCCTTGGTAGTTTAAGACTGCATTTGAATTAGTGAAACAAAATTCAGTCCATAATTCTTCATATTTTCGCTTGGGGTACATATTCGCTTCATGTCCACCTATTATTTGTCGAAATCGTCCCATTTTTACAATCAACCAAACGACAAAGCGATGTTACATATATGTATATGCACCATAAATTTATTTTGAATTCCATAATCCTTGTTTAAGCTCTTCAAAAATATTGTATAACATGTGCCGGTGTCTGTTAGCTGTTCTAAGCAAAGTCTGTGTTCGTACATACAGACTCGAAAAAAACCAAGTAAATAGTACGGTTGGAACTAGTCATATTATAGTAGTATGTGGGTAAATATAAAAACAACAAAAACAAACAATACTTCAAAGCTCTACACTATGTTACAATGCAGTTCCATTCGAAACTACACTATACTATAACATATTTTTAGTTCAAAACAAGTAAGAACTAAACACAGGTTTTCTATTATTTGGGAAGGTGAAATACCGGATTCGTGAAAACGGTTTTGTAAAATACGGCCACGACCATTAATATTTAAGAGAGCTTTGTTTGGTATTGAAAATGAGATGTATTGCTAACCGATTTTATAAAGATACCATATAACGGAACAATTTTACTTTTCCGTTTTGACATTTCGCTTTCTTGAACGTCGATAAACATCTATGCAAGAAATTGTCAAGGACTTAACCCATTTTCGATATTTTGTACGCTTTGGGCACACTTTCCAATCGAAGTGGCTGTAAATAGGCCTTGTAAGTTCTTGGTAGTTAAACAAATAATATCTTCGTCAATATAGGACCATGTTTTGATTTGGAACATATGTGTATATAGCTATTTATAATGTCGCTTCCATTATTGGCTTCTTGTACCGCAGTTAACTTTTAAACTGTATGTTTATGAGTTTTTAAGCAACAACTCAGTGTGTGTTAAAAAAAAAACACTCTGAAACAGAAAAATGATATACTCAGCATGCTTTTTACTTTGTGATCATTTTTAGTTCACCAGACGGCACCAACTGTGTTCTTGACCACAGTCGCTGTGGATGGTTAAATCTCCACACCGTCGTGTGCAGGAAGATATTTAAGTCAGGCTGTATGAAATCAAATTGGTCACATGTACGTACGTACAGAGACATACAAACCAACACATTTTTATTTATATTTGCCAATTTGAACGGCAAATGTTTCATGTCGAAGTTTAACGTCATGGTAAAAGTTTAAACTTAAATAACACCAAAAACTTTAATGGCTGGAAGATATAATAGTTATAGCAGCGTCAAGCTAAGAAGAGATCTAAGGCATTTTTGGTGACTATGTGAGACTATAACCCTGTGGAAATGTCATCTAGCCCAAACGGTGTTTTTAAGGAGACTATTTTTTCCTTTGACAGTCACTTTAGAATGAATACCAGGACATTTTAAATAAATAAATATTATTTTTAGCACACATTTTCGACGAATTTTTAGAACCTTTTTATTTCAGTCATCAATACATATGCGCAATTATGGGCGACTGTGTTTATTCTTAACAAAATCCGCCTACATAACCCTTTGGAAACTAGGCAGTCCCGGCAGCATTAGATAACTAGCAATAGATTTGGTATGGAAGCAGGAGCGGAATATAGGTCATTTAAGAAAACAATTTAAGTAATTGGGGTACTTAAAAGGAAACTCGTCGTAAGCCAAAAAAGGCAACGAAGCAGTTTGAGCCAAAAAAAAAAAAAAAAAAAAATAATAATAACGATTTTAACATTTGTTCAATGATTTCCTAGTTTGTTTGATATTTTTTTATGAATATGTACTTATTAATGACAATTGCCGAACTTGTGGCTTAACAATAAATCTTAATTAAATTAAAATCTTCAATGTTTATGATATATTCAAAATAGTAAAATAGTTTAGGTACTTGGGTGCGAATTTCTTCCAAAATCTGATTTTATGGATTGAGTTTTGTCATTGTTAAACTGTTGCTTCAAATATTCTAATGCTTCACATTTTGTATAACCTTCACCATAGTATGGAGGGTATATTAGTTTTGTTTTTCCGTTTGTAACGCATCGAAATAATCATTTCCGACCCTATAAAGTATATATAATCTTGATCAGCGTAAAATTCTATGACGATCCAAGCATGTCCGTCTGTTTGTTTGAATCACTCTAGCGTCTAAACGAATTGAGATAGAACGCTTAAATTATGCATAGAGTCGTCTTTTGTTTGTTTGTCCACGTTTAGGCATAGCTCCCACATAAGGGTACCCGCGTTTTTCAACCGAAGTCGCTGAAATTTGGAACATTGGGTTATTATTGGGTACCAAATTTTTCCACTAAAAATTATAAATATTGGTCCACTTTTTCTGGTAGCCCCCATATATGAGTACCTCCCAATTTACAGTTTTTTGGGGGTTTTGACCGGATTTTTTCACCGAATTGGCTGTAATTTAGTAATTTGAGTTCTTATTGGGTAGCAAATCTCTCCACAATTTTCGGTATTTTAGGGTTCTTGAGCGCGGTTTTCAACCGAATTCGCTGAAATTTGGTACATTGGGTTATTATTGGGTACCAAATTTCTCCACTTAAAATTATAAATATAGGTCCACTTTTTCTCGTAGCCCCCATATAAGGGTACCTCCAAATTTCTAGTTTTTGGGGGTTTTTACCGGATTTTTTCACCGAATTGACTGTAATTAAGTAATTTGAGTTCTTATTGGGTAGCAAATCTCTCCACAAAAAATTATAAATATAGGTCAATTTTTTCGGGTAGCCCCCATATAAGGGTACCCCCAATTTTCGATATTTTGAGGTTCTTGAGCGCGTTTTTCGACCGAATTCGCTGCCCTCATATAATGATATCCCCAAATATTCACCATTTTCCTACACTATGTAATCAATATTGGTTCCCTTTAGGCATAGCCTTATATAATTTTGTAATCTAAATTACAGTAGTTTGAGGATTTTATACTCAAACATGCGTTATCAGTATCAGTCCACTTTTTGGAGCTTAACGATTTTAGGAAAATTCCCCATTAAAAATTGCTGAAATTTATATCTTGTGTACATAATGGTTTACATAAGTCGGTTTCTAGAATTATTGGTATATGCCCACTTTTTGGTATGTTCCCTATATTTTTATTGCATGTATCTCTCAGTATAACTATGGTGGAGGGTATCCAAAGTTCGGCCCGGGCGAATTTAATGATTTTTCACTTGTTCTATTTGATAGCGGATTCTGGGGTTAAAAAAGCACAACGGGTATGTCATCCTGCGTGTCTCCTAAAATATCCTGGATATAAATTTTTAAAGTTGAGACTGGGACACAAATATCAAACCGGGAACCATAACCCTCGTCCATTTTCTCAAAAAATTCCTAAGTTGTAGCTGCTTCTCCGGAAGTGTTGTTGCGTAATAACGTCCGGCCAGAAAACAAAAATAATAATTCAATACCCAGGTAGGGGTTTCTTCTACCATAATTGGCTTTCAGATTTTGCAGGTCCCGATTGATTTAAGATTTTAGTTCTGCACCGTGTAATCGATTAAATTAGTTAATTTTTAACATGTTGGGAGATTTTGAATTATACGCCCTTTTTCCGTTGACTTGTTTCATTTTATTCTAAATAGGTTTCATGAATTAAATACTAAGTTTAACCGACATTTGGTGGCCGTAGATGGGTTACAATTAGCAACATTTTACGTTTTTTTTGTCATTTTACATTTTGCCAGTTTCAGATTTACAAATTCAGGACAGCAGTGTATGTACGAGAAGAGTATTACGCAGATGTGCTGGTACGTAAATAGGCAAACATGGAAATGTCCCAGTGTATGCTTTTATGTGTGTTTAAGGGGAAAGCGACAACATCATCATCTCAAGCCGACCCAAAACCCAGTATGCTATTCACTTTATATCTACGAATAAAATTTCATTTAAACAGTTAAACGCGTTGAGCAAATACCACAATAATGCCAACAGTTGTAGGATGGCAAGCAGCGTTGCTGGCATGAAATGAAATAAACACTCGGATGTTAAGCTGTGTGTTGTAGGTAGTAGCGGGCCACCACACAGCACCAGAGCGAACAGAAAAAATACAGCAATCTTGAAAGTGGAACATAGATCCACAATGACAATACCCCAAATGAAAAAACGGCGCAAAAACAGAATAAATTAGAGCGCAAAGAAAACGATTAAGCTTAATACACAACAACATTGTATTAAAAGTGTTCCTGGATTTTCTAGGACAAGTGATGGAATTTCATTATTGCGGTCCTGTGGTCTTTACGCTCGAATCATTACGAATTATTTTCATTGGGTTTAAGTTCAACTTAAATTTTGGTTTGTTTCTGTTGCTGTTGTTGTTATTGTTGAGGCATAAACTCATTAAAGGAATTCAAATTTAAATATCATTCAGAAGAAGAGAGTTTACAAGAATAAGTTTGTTTTGAGCAACAAACCGAAACATGTTGTCTTGTGCCAACACAATGGTTTATGTTGAGAATTTCTTAAGGTTGCCAAAAATTGGTTCTTATAACCTCAATCTTAGGAAAAATGATGGTTTATAAACTTCGTCGTGATAAAAAATATTTCGTAAAATTAAATAATAATATATCCGTTTAGAAAATTGCAATATGTACTGGAGTTGAGTATTTGTAATGTGTAAAAATATTCTTTCTTAAATGTTTGTATTTTGTAAATATGTTGATGGTTTTTGCGATTTTGAATAGTTTTATCGATTTTCGTGAAGTAAAATAAAAAATTATGAAATTGTTAGAGGAACTATTAATATTTGATTGATTGTAGACAACTCTAGTTTTATGTCATACAAAAAGTGTCTGTTAAGGACTACCATTATATTTTTGCACAAAAACTCAGGATCAAAAATTACATAAAAAGAAGATTTCCATACGAAAAACCTTCACCACTATGAGTATATTAAACAGGACTATTATCATGAAATTGTATGAAATAAAATATAATGTCTGTTAGTGTGAAACGACCTAGATCTATCCATAAGCATGTAATTCGTTTGTTCAATGGAACAAACATTGTA
>NW_026885687.1:0-6791 GCF_032173495.1 Musca vetustissima | reverse complement strand
GACCACAAGGCGTGGAGTTTTTAAAGAAGATTTTTTCAAGCATCAACAGACCACAAGGCGTGGATTTTTTAAAGAAGATTTTTTCAAGCATCAACAGACCACAAGGCGTGGAGTTTTTAAAGAAGATTTTTTCAAGTATCAACAGACGTGGATTTTTTAAAGATTTTTTCAAGTATCAACAGACGTGGATTTTTTAAAGATTTTTTCAAGTATCAACAGACGTGGATTTTTTAAAGAAGATTTTTTCAAGCATCAACAGACCACAAGGCGGGGATTTTTTAAAGAAGATTTTTTTCAGGCATCATCAGATCACAAGGCGTGGATTTTTTAAAGAAGATTTTTTCAAGAATCATCAGCCCAATAGGCGTGGATTTTTTAAAGAAGATTTTTTCAAGAATCATCAGCCCAATAGGCGTGGATTTTTTAAAGAAGATTTTTTCAAGCATCAACAGACCACAAGGCGTGGAGTTTTTAAAGAAGATTTTTTCAAGCATCAACAGACCACAAGGCGTGGATTTTTTAAAGAAGATTTTTTCAAGCATCAACAGACCACAAGGCGTGGATTTTTTAAAGAAGATTTTTTCAAGCATCAACAGACCACAAGGCGTGGAGTTTTTAAAGAAGATTTTTTCAAGCATCAACAGACCACAAGGCGTGGAGTTTTTAAAGAAGATTTTTTCAAGCATCAACAGACCACAAGGCGTGGATTTTTTAAAGAAGATTTTTTCAAGCATCAACAGACCACAAGGCGTGGAGAAGATTTTAAATCAACAGAAGATTTTTTAAAGAAGATTTTTTCAAGACCTATTAAAGGCGTGGATTTTCTAAAGAACATTTTTTTCAAACCTATTAAAGGCGTGGATTTTTTAAAGAAGATTTTTTAAGGCGTGGATTTTTTAAAGAGGCATCATCAGATCACAAGGCGTGGATTTTTTAAAGAAGATTTTTTCAAGAATCATCAGCCCAATAGGCGTGGATTTTTTAAAGAAGATTTTTTCAAGCATCAACAGACCACAAGGCGTGAATTTTTTAAAGAAGATTTTTTCAAGCATCAACAGACCACAAGGCGTGAATTTTTTAAAGAAGATTTTTTCAAGCATCATTGGACCAATAGGCGTAGATTTTTTAAAGAAGATTTTTTCAAGCATCAACAGACCACAAGGCGTGAATTTTTTAAAGAAGATTTTTTCAAGCATCAACAGACCACAAGGCGTGAATTTTTTAAAGAAGATTTTTTCAAGCATCATTGGACCACAAGGCGTTAATTTTTTAAAGAAGATTTTTTCAAGCATCAACAGACCACAAGGCGTGTGGATTTTTTAAAGGCGTAGATTTTTTAAAGAAGATTTTTCAAGCATCAACAGACCACAAGGTGTGGATTTTTTAAAGAAGATTTTTTTCGAGCATCAACAGACCGCAAGGCGTGGATTTTTTAAAGAAGATTTTTTCAAGCATCAACAGACCACAAGGTGTGGATTTTTTAAAGAAGATTTTTTTCGAGCATCAACAGACCACAAGGCGTGGATTTTTTAAAGAAGATTTTTTCAAGCATCATTGGACCAATAGGCGTAGATTTTTTAAAGAAGATTTTTCAAGCATCAACAGACCACAAGGTGTGGATTTTTTAAAGAAGATTTTTTTCGAGCATCAACAGACCACAAGGCGAGGATTTTTTAAAGAAAATTTTTTTCGAGCATCAACAGACCACAAGGCGAGGATTTTTTAAAGAAAATTTTTTTCGAGCATCAACAGACCGCAAGGCGTGGATTTTTTAAAGAAGATTTTTTTCGAGCATCAACAGACCACAAGGCGTGGATTTTTTAAAGAAGATTTTTTCAAGCACCAACAGACCACAAGGTGTGGATTTTTTAAAGAAGATTTTTTTCGAGCATCAACAGACCACAAGGTGTGGATTTTTTAAAGAAGATTTTTTTCGAGCATCAACAGACCACAAGGCGTGGATTTTTTAAAGAAGATTTTTTTTGAGCATCAACAGACCACAAGGCGTGGATTTTTTAAAGAAGATTTTTTTCGAGCATCAACAGACCACAAGGCGTGGATTTTTTAAAGAAGATTTTTTTCGAGCATCAACAGACCACAAGGCGTGGATTTTTTAAAGAAGATTTTTTTCGAGCATCAACAGACCACAAGGCGTGGATTTTTTAAAGAAGATTTTTTTCGAGCATCAACAGACCACAAGGCGTGGATTTTTTAAAGAAGATTTTTTTTGAGCATCAACAGACCACAAGGCGTGGATTTTTTAAAGAAGATTTTTTTTGAGCATCAACAGACCACAAGGCGTGGATTTTTTAAAGAAGATTTTTTTCAAGCATCAACAGACCACAAGGCGTGGATTTTTTAAAGAAGATTTTTTTCGAGCATCAACAGACCACAAGGCGTGGATTTTTTAAAGAAGATTTTTTTCGAGCATCAACAGACCACAAGGCGTGGATTTTTTAAAGAAGATTTTTTTCAAGCATCAACAGACCACAAGGCGTGGATTTTTTAAAGAAGATTTTTTCAAGCATCAACAGACCACAAGGTGTGGATTTTTTAAAGAAGATTTTTTTCAAGCATCAACAGACCACAAGGCGTGGATTTTTTAAAGAAGATTTTTTTCGAGCATCAACAGACCACAAGGCGTGGATTTTTTAAAGAAGATTTTTTTCGAGCATCAACAGACCACAAGGCGTGGATTTTTTAAAGAAGATTTTTTCAAGCATCAACAGACCACAAGGCGTGGATTTTTTAAAGAAGATTTTTTCAAGCATCAACAGACCACAAGGCGTGGAGTTTTTAAAGAAGATTTTTTTAAGCATCAACAGACCACAAGGCGTGGAGTTTTTAAAGAAGATTTTTTCAAGCATCAACAGACCATAAGGCGTGGATTTTTTAAAGAAGATTTTTTCAAGCATCAACAGACCACAAGGCGTGGAGTTTTTAAAGAAGATTTTTTCAAGCATCAACAGACCACAAGGCGTGGATTTTTTAAAGAAGATTTTTTCAAGTATCAACAGACGTGGATTTTTTAAAGAAGATTTTTTCAAGAATCATCGGCCCAATAGGCGTGGATTTTTTAAAGAAGATTTTTTCAAGCATCAACAGACCACAAGGCGTGGATTTTTTAAAGAAGATTTTTTTCAGGCATCATCAGATCACAAGGCGTGGATTTTTTAAAGAAGATTTTTTCAAGAATCATCGGCCCAATAGGCGTGGATTTTTTAAAGAAGATTTTTTCAAGCATCAACAGACCACAAGGCGTGGATTTTTTAAAGAAGATTTTTTCAAGCATCAACAGACGTGGATTTTTTAAAGAATTTTTTCAAGCGACGTGGATTTTTTAAAGAAGATTTTTTCCAGCAACCATACACGGCGTGGAGTTTTTAACGTAGATTTTTTCAAGCATCCATACAAGGCGTGGATTTTTTAAAGAAGATTTTTTCAAGCATCCATACAAGGCGTGGATTTTTTAAAGAAGATTTTTTCAAGCATCCACACAATGCGTGGATTTTTTAAAGAAGATTTTTTTCAAGCATCAACAGACCACAAGGCGTGGATGTTTTAAAGAAGATTTTTTCAAGCATTAGCAGAGCCATAGGCGTGGATTTTTTAAAGAAGATTTTTTCAAGCATCAACAGACCACCAGGCGTGGAGTTTTTAAAGAAGATTTTTTTAAGCATCAACAGACCACAAGGCGTGGAGTTTTTAAAGAAGATTTTTTCAAGCATCAACAGACCACAAGGCGTGGATTTTTTAAAGAATATTTTTTCAAGCATCAACAGAGGCGTGGATTTTTTAAAGAATATTTTTTCAAGCATCAACAGAGGCGTGGATTTTTTAAAGAATATTTTTTCAAGCATCAACAGAGGCGTGGATTTTTTAAAGAATATTTTTTCAAGCATCAACAGAGGCGTGGATTTTTTAAAGAATATTTTTTCAAGCATCAACAGAGGCGTGGATTTTTTAAAGAATATTTTTTCAAGCATCAACAGAGGCGTGGATTTTTTAAAGAATATTTTTTCAAGCATCAACAGAGGCGTGGATTTTTTAAAGAATATTTTTTCAAGCATCAACAGAGGCGTGGATTTTTTAAAGAATATTTTTTCAAGCATCAACAGAGGCGTGGATTTTTTAAAGAATATTTTTTCAAGCATCAACAGAGGCGTGGATTTTTTAAAGAATATTTTTTCAAGCATCAACAGAGGCGTGGATTTTTTAAAGAATATTTTTTCAAGCATCAACAGAGGCGTGGATTTTTTAAAGAATATTTTTTCAAGCATCAACAGAGGCGTGGATTTTTTAAAGAATATTTTTTCAAGCATCAACAGAGGCGTGGATTTTTTAAAGAATATTTTTTCAAGCATCAACAGAGGCGTGGATTTTTTAAAGAATATTTTTTCAAGCATCAACAGAGGCGTGGATTTTTTAAAGAATATTTTTTCAAGCATCAACAGAGGCGTGGATTTTTTAAAGAATATTTTTTCAAGCATCAACAGAGGCGTGGATTTTTTAAAGAATATTTTTTCAAGCATCAACAGAGGCGTGGATTTTTTTAAGAATATTTTTTAAAGCATCAACAGAGGCGTGGATTTTTTAAAGAATATTTTTTCAAGCATCAACAGAGGCGTGGATTTTTTAAAGAATATTTTTTCAAGCATCAACAGAGGCGTGGATTTTTTAAAGAATATTTTTTCAAGCATCAACAGAGGCGTGGATTTTTTAAAGAATATTTTTTCAAGCATCAACAGAG
The DNA here is from genome assembly GCF_032173495.1 of Musca vetustissima. Lineage (NCBI taxonomy): Eukaryota > Metazoa > Arthropoda > Insecta > Diptera > Muscidae > Musca > Musca vetustissima. Next base: position 2,041 of record NW_026885687.1, on the reverse strand, counting down.
GCGTGGATTTTTTAAAGAATATTTTTTCAAGCATCGTGGATTTTTTAAGAATATTTTTTCAAGCATCAACATAAAGTGCGACAAACACACATTCGTATATGCATACACTATGAGTGTGTGTGTGTTATTGTCTCTTTTTTAAGTATACTTGCATGTTTTCTTATTAAGAGTGACATTTCACTGTCACATATCATAAATTACAATAAACATAAATATTCTTTACTATTAAATTGTTTATTATAGCTGTTGTCGTGTGTTATTGTCGTCAAACGGAAGTGCTGAAAAGAGGCATTCTCGAAGAAGGGGGGAGAGATTATTAACATTGTCTGTTAAATGTGTTAGTGTAAGGAAAATTTTGAATGAAATACACAGACATGGATTTTTAAAGAATATTTTTTTTCGAGCTCCATCTGACCTACAGGCGTAGATTTTTAAAGAATATTTTTTATAGAACCATTTGACCTACTTTTAGATTTTAAAAGAATATTTTTTGAGCTCTATCTGACCTACAGACATGGATTTTTAAAGAATATTTTTTATAGAACCATCCGACCTACAGGCGTGGATTTTTAAAGAATATTTTTTATAGAACCATTCGACCTACAGGCGTAGATTTTTAAAGAATATTTTTAAGCATCATCCGACCTACAGGCGAGGATTTTTAAAGAATATTTTTTTAAGCATCATCCGACCTACAAGCGTTGATTTTTAAAGAATATTTGTTTAAGCATCATCCGACCTACAGGCGTGGATTTTTAAAGAATATTTTTTTAAGCATCATCCGACCTACAGGCGTGGGTTTTTAAAGAATTTTTCAAGCGACACCCGAACTACAGGAGTGAACATTTAGGGAATATGTTGTCAAGCACCATTGAACAAAATATGTGTTAAACGATAAATTTGTATTCGTTTATTACCAAAATCCAAATTTATTTAAATTCCCTATCCGGCGTATAATCGTTGTGCTTTACTCCACATGACGTATACGCTGCGTTAACCCCCCGACTGACACGCATTAAGCTCAAATGTCGTGTTTCATTTGGCGTGGAAATATTCGAACTTTACACTTCTCATTGTGTACACTTGTTATTCTCACCATTACCAACACCATCATCATCGTCGCCGTCATCAGCACTATGACGAACAGTAGTCGTTGTACATTTCAATTTGAAGATAATTTGCTTTGACGTTTGAAGACACAATGTACTGCTCGCTCGGTCATAATTTATGAACACGCATACCACCAACAGCACGCGGTGTATTGTGTACACGCACAGATTGCCAGCAAATGCAAATATTCTTCACTTCATAAGTTGAGCGAGCCTGGTGTTGCCTGAATGCCTTGTCGAGTTTCCATGGCCATGGTCATGGTCATGGTGATGTTCATAGCCGGAGTTAATAGCGCGAGAATAGACAACATTATTTACGCATGAAATATATATCTTCGCAACACTTATGGTTGTAAGGATAATTTATTAATGCGTGAGTGTGTGTGTGTTTATAATATTCAAAAGTGTGTGTTCATAAAAGCAGTTCGGTGTTGAAAATTATAAAGGTCTGTTAAAATATATATCTTAATTATATTGTTAATGATAAAAAGCTTGTTAGTATATATAATGTAATTAGGGGATTAATGGGGTAGGGATAAAAAAGCTTACGTATATAATGTTATTCAAAAAATCGTGGAGTTTCAAATACCAACCGACCTACAGATCTAAACTTTTACAGAATATTTTTTTCTAAGCGCCATTCGACTTACGTTCGTCGATTTTTTATTTTTTAAAAAATATATTTGTTCGAGCTATATGGAACTCGATATTCTTTAAAAATCCTCGCCTGTAGGTCAGATGGTTCTTTAAAAAAATATTCGTTAAAAAATCCACGCCTATTAGTCTGATGATGCTTGAAAAAATCTTCTTTAAAAAAATATTCGTTAAAAAATCCACGACTATTGGTCTGATGATGCTTGAAAAAATCTTCTTTAAAAAAAAATATTCGTTAAAAGATCCACGCCTATTGGTCTGATGATGCTTAAAAAATT